>NW_016690448.1:742330-747471 GCF_001604755.1 Lepidothrix coronata | reverse complement strand
AAAACAATTTTTTTTTCTTTCTTTTTTTTACAAGGAAAGCAGAACATAATTACAGATCAGCATCGTGGGAGCTGCAAACACAGGACAGCAGAGCAGTTTCCCAGCGGGATCGACGAGCTCAGAGCCCAAAGTGAACTTGGAACGGCAGAGATTTGGTCTCCTTTCTGATACACCTGAGTGGGTTGGATGGGCACAGAGCCTGGGGAGGGCAGAGTGGGCAGGGTTTCCCCCTGAGGCTTGACTCTGCTGCGTTTCCTGGGGTTCAGTGCAGTGCTAACTGTGTGCTGGGGGGGGTTGGATGCATGCTGAGACCTGCTGCACATGGAGCACAGCCCAAGGATGTCTATCTCAGTTCTGTTGCTGTTGAGAGGGGGGTCTCCAGGCCCTACCAGTCTCCCAGAAAAAAAACCCTCCAAGGACCATTCATCCCACCCACAGAGAGGTGGCCAAACCAGGCGGCTCGATGGCCCTTGGGAAGTTCCTTCCTAGGGTGGGAATTTGACCCCCTGGCTAACACTTCATACCTGGCTTTCTACTGAGCTCATGGAATGGTTTGGGTTGGAAGGACCTTAAAGACCACCGAGATCCAAGCCCCCTGCCACCAAAAAACTTCATGTGCTAAGGAACACAAAGCCATGCTGTGACCACTGACTGTGCACGTTCCACTCAGACACTGGGATGGATGCTCTCCATTGAGAAGGAGCAATCCCGGAGCTCACGGATGTTCAGCAGTCCATCCAGAGTCATGGAGATGCTTTGATTAGGTGGTCTGAGCACCTCAATGATGTTCCTTGGGCAAAATTTAGTTAACCTTGAAGCCAAGGGCTAAATTCCCCCTGAACTCAAGGCGAGACGGTGGCAAAGCGTGAACGTGTCCCTTTCAATGTGACACTGGGGGCCAAAAAACAACGGGGACAATTGTTTGGTGTGGTCTGCCCTTCTGTCAGATTGGTGTGTTGGGCTACTGGGAACTGTCTAGTGCCTTCCTGACGTGTCCTGCCTGCTGTGACACATCATCTTCAGGGCTGGTGCCACATCCTGCGACAGCAGAGGACGCTACTGAGGAGTGGGAAGATGCATGAAGCACCTCAAAAACCAAGGAATCACACCAAGCCTTGGGAGCTCATCTTCTCTGGCCAGTTGTCCCTTGTGGGTGGGAAGAGCTGTGAGCACACCTCTCTCCCCCAGCTCAGTGCTGGAGACAGAGCTGAGCTGCTGCAGGGGCTTCTGAGCACTCAGGAAAGCAATGGTCAGTATGCACAGGTCAGCATCTCCATGAGGGCATGCACATCAAAATAAAAAAAAAAAAAAAAAAAAAAAGCGCTACAGCACTATATTCACAAAGATTTCCACAGTTTTACTTCCTGGAGGATTTTCCCTGGTTTCCTCCCAAACAGCGGAGGTTTAAATATATATATATATTTCTATATATGAATATATATTTTCCACAGACACAACCTGACTAGCTCATAGCACACAGTTCTAACACAGCTAAGCTTTGGAAACACACCACTGGGTTCAGAACACTACACTCACTGCTACTTGAAGGGTTAGGCTGTCAGCAAGGCAAACAGGACACGTCACACGACACACTGAACGTGGCACTTACTCAGCACTAAGGCCAGCAAACCTCACTACCTGTACAGCACAGAGCTTCCCTCCCCTTGGGAAACTCCCTCGCAGCCTTGCAGCCCACCACTCATTTATGTTTCCAAAAAAAAACCCAATCCTGACGGGGTGAGACCCCAAAAGTGGGACTCCTCATCCTCCCAACACGTCCCTTTCTCTGTTATGTTTCACATCCCTAAAACACCCTGGGCAGTGACACTTTCCTCATCCCAATGCCTCCCTACCCTACCTCCCACCTCTCTCTTTGTCCTTCCCAACTGTCCTCCGGGAGTTTCACGCTGGACTTCACGTTAGGAGAGAAATTTTGGGGCTGCCAAAATAAAAAATGAGAACCCTGCACCTTGACTTGAGGCCTCTCTGCTACGGGAGAGTTTAACAGCTCAGTTTGGTGGGGTCAAGGCAAGTCCTCATGTATTTAGGACCCAATCCAGGAGTCAGGCACAATAAATTCGGATTGGGACCACAGCTCTCCCAGCTCCCACTGCTGCAGTGACCCAGGTTCTGGGGGATGCAGGGCCAGCCTTTTGGGCCAGGTCACACTGCTGTGTTCAGAGCTTCCACACTGGGCTGTGGGGATTTCCTGGAGTAAGGGCACAGTAAACAGGATTGGAACCCTGAGATCTTGTCTGGAGGGACTCTAGGGATCCCAGCATCTTTTTTTGTGGCCCTCTTGGGATGCTTATGAGCCCACATGAACCCCAGCAGCCGGAAGGGTCAGCACAGCAGGGGCCGACAGCTCCAGCCGACCTTGGTGACACGGTTCTTTCTACATCTTGGAAGGGCAAACCTTTTGCAAACCAAACCTCCTTCTGAAACCTAACTCTGCCTGCTGGCACCCCAGGAGTGAAAAAAGCAGACCAAGATTCCAACCAAACTGGGAATAACTAAAAAGCCCCATAACCTGGGGGAAACAATGGGGAAGAACAACCTGCTGATAACCCCGTCTAACCTGCCATGGGCTTGGAAAGTCTTCACTGCTCTCTGTGCCTTCCCTCACTCAGTTTTTTATTTAAAATCAAGGACTTCAAGTGGTTTTGAGGGTGAAGGTCCCTTGATGCAGCTGGACCGGCCGCCAGCTACCCTGGGGGAGGATTTGGCCCTTGATTTCCACGGGATTTCCTTTCCCGTTGCTTCTTGGAGCAGAAATCCCACCAGTGCCACCAGGGGGAATCACTCTTGGCCACACCACTGGTTCTGGTGGATTCCCAGCAGATCCACACCACTGGTTCTGGTGGATTCCCAGCAGATCCACAGCACCATGAATGAACCTGATCCTCTCTGCCTCCAAAACCCTTCACCTGCCGGCACCAGTGGGAGACGGCCCAACAAGGGCCAACCCAAAAGGGCCTCCTGGGATGAGAGCAGAGGCCTTCCATGGCTCCACGGGCACTTCCACCCTGGCAAAGCCCTGAAGGACCAGCCCAAGGAAAGGGCCAGGCTGTTGGATGCAACCATGATCCATCACCTCCATCTCCTACACCCTGCTCGTGCATTCCCACGTCCCTCACTCTGTGCAGAGCCGTGTTGTGCAGGCAAAGCAGAACAACCTGACCTCAGAAACAAGGATTCCCTAATCCTCCTTGGAAATAAAACAGAAAAGCTTCTAATACAATCAGAACAAAAAGCAGATTAGAAGCCTCTAATTAATTTTGTGGCCTTTATTTAATCAAGTGGGTGGGAGGGGGGGAAAAAAAGAAGGAAAAAAGAAAGAAAAGGGGAAAAAAAAACGAGTAAGAAAGGAAAGTGCAGTGACATTTACTCTTTTGCCTCAGCCAGTTTATTGTTCATCTCTTTACTTTTCTCCTTGTCCTCTGGCTTTGCTGTGTTGGAGGTCTCGGCGCTCTTTTTCTTGGCAGCCCGGCCAGATGCAATCTGCTTGTCTTTGGCCTTTTTCAGGGGTTTATGGCTTGTTGTGGTCTTTTTTGGTTTGGAAGGCTTTATGCTAGGCTTTTCCACCTGCATGGAGGACAGGCAAAACAACAACAGACAAGGAGAGAGAGAGAGAGACAGAGACAGAGACAGAGAGACAGAGAGACACAAGGACAGGTGGAAAACAGGATTTAGATCAGAAACAGCACAAATGCTCCTCGTCCACTCAGCTCTGCCCTGCCACGAAGGAGGGGAGCAGCTGGGCTCATGCTGGGTTGCAAATGGCCAGCTCCTTTGCTGATGCCCTGAAGTCACAGAGCCCCTGGAGCCAGCAGAGCCCGTTGCATCCAGAACAGGACACAGCAGGATGAACAGGAGAGGGAATATTTTCAGGCATTTTAGCAATTCCCCCATCTCTCTCTGACTTCAGGAAGGGCTTTGCAAGCCCACAGGGGATTGTCTCTCTCTGGATTGGAAGCAGAGAAATGATGCTCAGGACAAAGAGGCTGCTACAAATCCCCACCCTTCCTGCGGGACAGGACTCCTCTGTCTGTTCTTAACAGATTCCCACAACACAGGAAAATTCCTTGGGGATACCTGGGGCACAGGACACTGACTGGCACCTGGAGAAAAGTGCACAACAGTGTCTTGTTTCTACAGCCCCCAAAATAGGAAGAACAGCTACAAAATTAAGGAGGAACAGAAGCCTTTAGCTCCTCCACACCTGCCCTGCCACCCCTCTGGGTCCTCACAGATCCAACACTCCTGAACTCTGGGAAGGACTAATGGTCCTGGTTTCAAATTGCAGGCTCCTTTCAAATGCAGATCCACCACTGCTCCTGGAAAACAAGGCTGGAAGACATTTCAGCTCAGGCCCTTCTCCACACATGTCCTGGATCTGATCAAAGCCAGGAGTGGGTACTGTCACTCTCTGTGCTCTGAATTAACTGCAGATGAAGATCTGGCTCTTACCATGTTGTTCCTGGGAAAAAGAGCAATGTGGAGTTCCTACAGTTTTAGAGGGAGAAACAGAAAGCTGCCTAGATAATCATGTGGGAAATGACAACACAAAACCCTCTTCATCTGGGCCCTGCCCACACTCTTCAGTTTGACACAGGGCACTATTCTCTCCAAAGTGCACCGAGCTGTTCTAGATCCCGTAGGATTATAGGATGGTTTGGGTTGGAAGAGTCCTTAAAGACCATCTATTTGCAAACCCCTGCCACGGGCAGGGACACCTTCCACTAGCCCAGGCTGCTCCAAGCCCTGTCCAACCTGGCCTTGGACTCTTCCAGGGATCCAGGGGCAGCCACAGCTTCTCTGGGCAACCTGTGCCAGGGCCTCACCACCCTCACAGGGAACAATTCCTTCCCAATATCCCACCTATCCCTGCCCTCTGGCAGTGAGAAGCCATTCCCTGTGTTGTCCCCAGTCCCTCTCCAGCTCTCCTGGAGCCCCTTCAGGCCCTGCAAGGGGCTCTCAGCTCTCCCTGGAGCCTTCTCTTCTCCAGGGGAACCCCCCCAGCTCTCCCAGCCTGGCTCCAGAGCAGAGGGGTTCCAGCCCTGGGGAACAGCATCAGGAGGACATGGAGGCAGCTCTGCAGGGGGGTCTCACCTGAGCAGAGCAGAGGGGGACAATCCCTG
>NW_016690448.1:722870-740360 GCF_001604755.1 Lepidothrix coronata | reverse complement strand
TGTTGCTTCTACCTACATCGACTTTTTATTTTACCTGTATTTCCTAATTTCCCCTCCTCTTTCCTCTTCAGCCCTTCCTGGGCTTGGACAATGCTGCCAAAGGCAGGGATACTCCCTCTTTGAGGGATGCTGTTCCTCACGAAACCACTGCACTGAATGAGCAACACACGAATTGAAGGCTTTTCCACTTGAAAAAAACCATTCCATTCCCATTTGAAGACATTCCCAGTTGAAGACTCTCCCATTCAGTGAATATCATCCATTTGTCCACAGGTATTTCTCTGCAGCCCATTGTTAAAATATCCCTCCTGCATGACGGGTTTTGAGAGAAAGGAGGAAGAAACACGTTTGAAGAACTGGATTAAAGACATGAATACATGACTGACAAACTGCTCTCCAGGGCTTGCAGAGCAGCAGAAGGAGGACACAATCTCAAACCATTTCCTACAGCTACATCTGATGCTCCAGGATATTTATGTCACTCAGAGATGTTGTATCATAAATTTAAATACTCCTTATATGCAGCAAAGAAGTGAGGGGAAAATCAGCAGCTTGAAAAGTTAATTATTTTTTTTCTGTATTCTGAGAATAGTAAAATAGTAAAATAGTAAAAACATCTGTTTGCTCCTGTAACACTAAAACTAACTCTGGTTTGGAGAGAGATCCTGCAGTTGAGAGAATTCCCTCATCACTGCTTAACATCCTGAGCCCAACTGGTGGGGAAGGTGCCCAGAAGTTACAAATTCCTTTTTCAACCTGAAACAAGCCCTGAAAACATTATTTTTCCCCCTGTTTTCAGAACAACAGGTCATGGTGGTGTCCAGACCACTGGAGAATCCTGCACACCAAATCAGCTCTCAGAGTGTGCCAGACCCCATCCTAACAGAGCTCAGCTCCCAGCTCACCTAACCCCGAGCAAAAGCCTCTGTGAGGCAGCAGGGATGAGCCATGGACCAGCCCCAGGCTGGATGTGTCCAACAGGCACAGCTCAGCCCAGCTCTGGGATTCTTTATCTCCGGGATTGTCACGGCTCTTCGTTTTGCTGAGGAAGATTTGAAGAGCTGCTGCTGGTCTTGGCAGGAAACAAAGGGCCTGGACTGAAATAGCAGCAAATTACAGCTCTCCTAATTCTGTGCCTGGCTCTGGCCCCAGCCTTACAAAGAATAATTAGAATTAGTGGGGAACCCAGCGCCGACCTGAAATGGAACTGGAAATGAAACTCAGCAAAAAGGAGAACATGAGGCACCAGATGACCAAGTTTGATGGGAAAAATCCCCAGGGCAGCTAAAGAGAGTATATCCAGGAGAACTTTGGGCTGTGCAGGATGGGGCAGGTGCCTTGCAGATCCTCCAGGACCACAGCAGCCTGTGGAGGTGGGGCCTGATCCACGTCCATGAAAGCCAGGACTGATGTCCACATCCACCAGTGGACACCACACTGCTCCACCCACCCCTCAGTTCATCTGAACTGCATTTCCCCCCGCCTGGGCATGGCTGCAGGCAGAGGAAGGTGACCTGAACCTCCTCCATGGGACACTGGGGCTGAGCTGAGCTCCAGGCTGCCTCTGGAGATGCTCATCCAGACCCGTGTGGGCACGGATTGCCTTCATCTGCTGAGCCAGAGCAAAGCCAAGGGGGGGAAGGAAGGGGAGGACAGGGCCAGGCTTAACCACTCCAAGGCTTCCACCTCCTTTGAAGGGCTCTAAAGAGAGGCTGTGTTTTTTCAGCATCAGCATGGGGTGTTCAGGGGTTCTGCTGACAGCAGCTCCACCGGCTCTGGGCCAGCCCAGTTCCCTCATCCCAGTGTACAGGGACAAAATAATGAATGGTGCAGAACTTCATGCTGGAGTCCTGCACAGAGGGGTATTTCCAGCTTAACCTGGAAAATCACAGCTCAGAGAAAAAAAGAAAAATATTCAGGTTTTTCACTAGGAAAAAAAAAAATATGCTTTACAAAGTGTTAGGCCTGAAATGTTTAATTAATTCTAAAGGGAAAAGTTGGGGTTTTTTTCGGTTTCTTTAGTTCTTTCCCGTCCCATTTTTTTTCCCTTATTCTACTCAGGACAACTCAAAGGGACTATGAACCTCCTTTTGAAGCAAAACACCAAAATGCTTCACAGATTGTATTTTAGAACATCACAGTTCTCTTTAATGTTCCTCTATCAAAACAGCAATGAAAAAACTAAGTAAAAAGTTTGTCTGGGATTTTCAAATTGTTTTGCCTTTCTGGAATACAGTATCATTTGCTCCTAAATATCCTCCAGGTCCCTTATACCTCTTAATGCAGGAAAAGAGATGTTCAGTGACATGAAATAGTGGGAAACCCAAAATCAATGATAATGGTTGGTTGAACTCTGGAATTCAGTGCCAAAGGAGGACACTGAACTCCAGTAAATAATGAAGTTTAATTAAGTCATGGCTGTTTAGCTGGATATTGAGAGCATTCAAAGTTATCTTCAGCATTTAACTGTTCTCTAAAAACCATGGGCCAAAGCAGCAGTTATTCCATGGTGAAGGAATCTCCTCCAACCTCCCTCTGGTTGTGATCAGCCAAAGATATTGGACTGCCAGCAAATCCTGCTCTGAAAGGACTGCCTGTGTTTTGACCCTAAACTGTTCTCTTTCTAGTGTGAACAGAAAACATCCCATTGGGACTCCATATAAACAGGCTGTGCCTCCTCCTGCAAACACCAGTGATTTTAAGGACAGGCCTGAGCAGTGGTCACCGCTCAGCAAGAGCCAAACTCTGACTCCCAACCCACTTTCAGCAGGAAAGGAACTGAGGTTCCTCATCCCAATTCCTATCCCAGCCTCCTTTAGTTAGAAAATCCAGTTCCAACCCTCTCCTGCTGTCACCGGCCTGGCCAACACACCAGATCTGCCCCTGCCAGTGTCAGCACTGCCCTGTCCCTGCCTGTGCACCCAGTGCCCTGTCCCCAGCTCCTACATGGATGTTTAATGGTAGCTTTATCCTCTGCTGCCTGGGCTATTCTCTTGTGCACAATAATTTACTGTAAACTGGCACTGTCAATGGTATAAAGAAGCTCCTGGTGCCCAAGATCATTTTTTTCCCAAACATTAACAATCAACCTCTAAGACACACACACCCACACAAATAAACATATATATATATATATATATTTACACACATGTACACAGAGTAAGTCAGCTTGGATGGGCCCATATCTAATTGTGTACTAAAACAAAGTGATATATATTAATGCAGGAATTGGAAACTTGGACAGTGGACAATGGAGTGAGTGTGAGCAGGATGGGGAGGGATCAGCATGTGGGAACATCCCCAAGCACAGAACTGGCACAGAAGAGGAGCAAAGTGCTGAGCCTTCAAGAAGGTGACTTTGGCACTGGCTGAAGGAGGTTATGAGCAAGATACCAAGATTAATGTCCTGGAAAGGATGAAGTCAAGTCATTTGGCAGAGCAGAACCATGCTGTGATCCATTTATAAAAACAGCTTCAGTCAGCAGCCCACAAATCATGGATATTGCCTTGCCTGAGGGCCATGGAGCATGGACTTCCAGGGAGGAAGAATTAATAATTCTTCAGCCCAGGCTGTCGTGTTTGAAACGTCACAGACACGGGAGTGAACACTGAGAGGGCCAAGGAGTGAGGGAGAAAAGGAGCTGTGGGTGAGTAACCCCAAGAGTAAGAGCCCTGCCACTGCTCATGTCTCAGTGTGGAGAAACGGGAGAGTTCAGGAGCACCCACGAGGAATAACAGCATGGAGAGACCCTTGGATGATAGGAAAGGGTGAGAGAAATCCCCACACTCAGCCTGAGTGGCCAGCCCACACCGAGCTCCCAGGGTGACACAGCCTGACATTTCTGTGCTCGCCTGCAGAAATAACCCAGCTGTAAATGTCATGGTCACCCCTGGAAAATGGGTCAGGATCGGGTCAGAGCTCTGCCAACAGCCCATTTAACAGCCCGTCTGCCTGTTCTCCAGCGGGCAACACCCCAACCCCTCAGTGCTCCAGAAGGGCAGAGGAGTGTGAAATTTGCCACGAGGTTCAACAACCAAAGCAGCTGCAGAGCAGCGATGCTGTGACACAGCAGCATCAGGATTGGGAACAGCACTGCCACAGGACGGGCTGCAGGGACCTGAACAGAGGCAGGAGAGCCAAAGTGCTCCTCTGGGAGTTTGCTGGGCCAAAGAGCATCGTGGATCTGCCTCCATTTGCAAGACAACACGTGCAACTGCACAGAAATACGGGCACTGCATTAAGTAGGTTCCTGCATTAGGGCCCCACGGGTAAAAGCCCTCGGGAGGAAATCTTCATGTTAGGAAAAGTGGAAGAAAATGCAAATTTAATTCAGCATTGTAAATTCTTCTCCTCTTTAAGTGTGAAGGTTTTTTTTAGTGCAGTTCCTGGTGAGTGCAACGGACTCATTCAAATATCCAACTGGAGACAGGGAAACCAGGAGCTGTCTGTCCCTGCCCCTCCCCATGGAAAGGGCACAAGGAATCACTGAATCTTTTGAGATGGAAAAGCCCTCCAAGATCATCGAGTCCAATTGTTCCTCCAACGCTGCCTAGGCCACCACTGACCCCTGTCCCCAAGTGCCACTTCCACATGGCTTTTAAATCCCTCCAGGGATGGAAATTGCACTGCTCTGGGCAGCTGTGCCAGGGCTGGACAACCCTTGACTAGTGGCCTTGTGAGCCTTGGCTCCAGGGAGATTCTTGGTGGGGGGATGTTTTTCAGCACCTCAGGTCAAGTGTCTGAAGACACAAATAGGAGAAGAATTAAAAATGCTTTATTTCAATTTAGCTCAGGTTGCGGGGATAAATACAAATGAAATAATAAAAAATCATAATACTAATAAAATGCATAAATACTATACAAGGCATAAATACATATAAAAATGCATAAATACTACACAAAATGCATAATAATAGAAACATTGGCGCAGATATCTTTTGCAAGAACTCCTCTGGCAGAAATTCCTTGGATCCCCCCTCTGGGTCCAACCTGACGAATATTTCACAGCAAACAGTTCTGCAGCTTGAGGAGCTGCATTTCCACTGTGTCCACAAGTCAGGGACAGGGAGAAGTGCTACACATCCCACAGGCAGTGTGACAGCACCACAGCCTTCCATAATGCAACACAAATGTGGATTAACCCATGTTTGGTCTGATCATCCACCTCTGCCGTGCCCACGTGGGTTTGTATTTGAGCTCATCCCATTGCTTTACAAAATTATAAAATAGTGTGAATCTAAAGTGCTTCTAGCACACAAAAGTCCCCAGCCAGTCCCTTGGACAGAGGGCTGAATTCTGTTTGCCATCTTCGGCTTTCCTGTGCAATGCACCTGCTGAACTTCCCTGCAGTCGAAATTAAGAGGTTTTAACTCTTTTCAACTGGGAAAACCATAACAGGGCTGGGTGGGAACTAAGGAGATGAAGGAAGAGAGCTGAGGATTGAGCAAAGATCTTCAGATAAAGGATTACTGGGCTCAGAGAACGCAATGAAAGGCTGAGGCGGATTTCCCCTCCCATCTTTACCCTTTAATGCTGTGCCATTGCAAGGGCTGCAAAACCTAGTTACACAATTGATTTGTGCTGCAGACAGGAAGGTGCAGAGCTCCTTGCATGGCATATGTGGAATTACTGGAAAGGAAACACATGGAAATTCCCTTGAAAATCGCCCCGGGTGCTGTGGGGAAGGTTGTTCTAAAAGCATGAGAGACTGGGACAAGGTGGAATGGCCTCAAACTGAAAGAAGGGAGATTTGGATTGGATATTGGGAAGGAATTCTTCCCTGTGAGGGTGATGAGGCCCCAGCACAGGTTGCCCAGAGAAACAGAACTGGGAGGTGGGAAAAATTCCTTGGGAAGAGGACAAAGCTTAAGATGCCCATGAATCCTTTTAGGAACCCACAAAACACAGCAGCACAGGTCACCAGGGCTGTGTGGGTGTAACAGGGAGCACAGTCAGGTCCATTAAAGTCCATCCCTTTAAACAGTGTAATACTCAATCCACGCCACTTCCAGTTAACCCGTCTTTCTTTACAAGCTCTCCCTGCCAGAGGGAGGCACAAAATTATCTGAACTGCAGGGAATTAGAAAAACTAGTGAAGAAAATGCTCTCCACTTTCCCACCCCAAGCTTGGGAAACCACCAGCCCCACTTTTCCATCAGTAATGTTCTGATGGGGAGGAACCACTCCCTCCGGCTCCCCAGCAGCTGGATTAGTCCCGTGGCACCAAAATGGTAAATACTGGGATCATCAAAGCTGTCTCAGGGGAGTCTGGGGAAGAGCCAGCAGAAGGCACTGGAGCAGATGGCTCTGCTGTGAAATCTCCTCCTAATTAGTTAAAAACAAGGACCAATATGAGTGAATGAAGCAATTAGTGGTCACTGCAGGTACCACGCTGGCCACACCAAAGCCATCAGGAAATAAAGGGAAAGGAGGATTCTCAGAAAGCTTTATGTGGGAAAGGTGAGAAAGCATGTTCTGGAAGAAGGTTATTTTACAATAAACTGGTTGTTTTCAAGGACTTCTCCAGTGCTTGCAAGGAGTGCAGAGCTCTGAGAGCAAAGCTCAGCCCAAATGGGTTGTGGCTTTATCCCAAAAGTGCTCATGTTCAGCTGCTCTGACCGGGATAGAACCCCAGAAACACCTCAGAGACTCAGAGCCTGTTCCCATTTTGGGGAGCATCCTGCATTGCCACGGCTTGGGAAGCTGACGGGATGTTCCCACCCAGGGATCTGATGCCCTGGAGTCTTTTGGCACCTCCAGACCCAGCCTGGAACATCTGCAGGAGGCTGCAAAGGGGCCACTTGCTTTGAGACAGAGCTGCACTGGTGCTCCTGTGGCCAGAGACACTGGTCTAGAGGGCGGTGCCATTGTAATGTGGCTGCAAATAGCCTGAAAAATAGGTCTGGGTCATGGAAACCCACTTCCCAAGAAAGACAGGACTGAATAAAAGCATCCCTCCCTGCAAGCATCACCTATCCCAAACCCAGCTGCCAGCACGCAGACGTGGGCACAGAAATCCCCTCCCTAAAGCCGAAAAAAAAGCCCCCAGGCAGGAAATCTGGGGACCAAAAATCGAAAACATCACTTTCATAAGTCCTCTGCAAAGAACTGGGAGGAGGATTTGGCTCTTAGGAAGCACCTTTGTGGGCACAGCAAACCTTCACAGCCTCTCCCAGCCACCTGTACCTGCTGGGTGAATAACATTGGTCTCATTTGGAAGCGAGACCATTTGCAAAAATACTTCTTCCCTTGGAGCTGTTCCAAGCTTGATGGAGAAGCACAACGTGCCAGGCACCAACGTATTAAGCAGGTAGTGAATTGAGAGAGGAGTTGATGGGAGCAGGCAGCGTCCCTGTCTCCCAGGCAGAGCGTGCAAGCCCTAAACACACTCCCAGATTGATATTTATTGCAGCAGACAGAGCAGAAAGGCTCAGAAAAAGCCCTCCTTCCCCTCCCATAAATAATTCACCTCCCGTAGCAGGTCATAAAATGTTTATATTAAGTAATAATTAAATACTGCATTGCAAAAAAAAAAAAAAAAAAAAACAAACACAAAAAACCAAAACCATAAACTAAGGTGCCAGCCTAGAGAAAATTCAGCCCAAAGGAAGGTGGGGGAAAGGGTTGTTTGGGAGCTGTCACGTTGGGTTTTCTCTGCTGCAGCAGTTAAATGGGGTCATTCCTGGCTGTGTTCTGCTCAGTTTGATCAAATCCTGATCAAATCCCGATCCTGCCCCAAATGATGAGGTGTTTTCCATTGATCTCTGCAATATCCACGTGGATATCCTGCTCTGGAGTCACGGAAACACAGAATAGTTATATTGCAAGAGCCCTCTAAGATCATCAAGCCCAACTGTTCCCCTGGCACTGCCAAGGCCACCAGTAACCCACGGCCCCAAGTGCCACATCCACGCCCTTCCTGAACACCACGGGATGTTTTCCAGCCAGGCAGGGCAGGTCCTGTGGTCCCACACCCACCTCTGCTGCCCAGGGACGGGGCTTTTGATTCCAAGCCCCTGGCAGGGTAGGAGTGTGAGGAGGCTGTGAGCCCACACACGGGTGGGTTGGTCCTGGTTGCAAAGACACACCAGGTCCAACACGGGATAAGGCTCCAACAGTTGGACCCCAACATGGGATAAAGGACCTGGAGCGTGGCAGGGAGGAGAGAGGGCAGCGGGGCAATGTTTGGTGGTCAGCAGAAGCCATCAGGATCATATAAATCAAATGTCCACACACAAACACACACCCAGGCAGCTTTTATTAAAACTGTAATTGCTTCGTCCGACCTGTGCCCTGGGCAGCAGAAAGGAAAGCCAGCAGCACCAAGGTCACTGCAGGCAGAAAATCAATGCAGGGAATGAATGGTAATGACTTATTTTTAGCCCTAGATTCAGAGAGGGGCTGTGGAGACACCCTGCTGGCACCTCCCATGCACAGTGTCCCTCAACTTGCTCCAGCCAAGCATTAATACACTTTTTGCTCTGGACATCCCAGTCCTGACCCCTCTCCTGGGTGTCCTCAGGACTCTCTCTGGTCCATGATTGCTGAAGGACAAACCTGAATAAAAGAGTCTACCTGAGACTTGACTAATGTGGAAGGATGACACGTCCTCTCCATACATCTCTGTGCAGGACTTGCTCAAAAGTGTTTCTTTTTTGAGTGGTTTTGTTGTCAATTTATTATTTAAAAAAAAAAAAATAAAATAACATTACTGACGTGTGATTTGTGATTCCCTGCAAAATAGCTCCTGCACCAGCACTCCTGCTGATCCCCACCTCTGTGTCCTACCCTGCCCCCACCTCTCCTGAGCTGCTGCTTCTTTATTTCAGGCTATTTCTCCCACATGTCAAGATCTCTGTGAATTCCAATTCATGCAAAATGATTTAGCCAAGCACAGGTGAAGGACTCAGCACGAGTTACACCGACAAAACACAGCTCTGAGCTGGGATGGTCCTGTTGCCAAGTTCTGCCCGGAAAAATCTCTTCCCTGCACTAAGGAACCAGTCAGAACTACAGCAGGAAAGCAGGGTTTAATTTAAATTTAAATTTAAATTGCCTGTGGGATGTTTAAGGCATCCTGTACCTAAAGGGGCTCCAGGAGAGCTGGAGATGGACTTTGTACAAGGACCTGGAGGGACAGGCCAAGGGGGAATGGCTTCCCACTGCCAGAGTGCAGGGTTAGGTGGGATATTGGGAAGGAATTCTTGGCTGTGAGGGTGGGAAGGCCAAGGAGAGAAATTGCAACTGGTCATAAAGGAGAATCTCTCTCGGGAGGATGAAAATGCTCCATGTACAGTGATCAGCACATCAGTCAGCAGGCCTAGAACAGGCAGGAAGGGGAATCATGACCAGTGGGGCTGGGGAGAACCTCAGGAGCACCTTTGATCCGTGCCCATGGCAGGGGGTGGAACTGGATGAGCTTTAGGGTCCTTTCCCACTCAAACCATCCCACGACTCCCTGATCCTGCTCCCAGCTTTGTTCCAACGCTGCTGTGCCACCAGAGGCTTCTACCCACCGATGGAGGCACAACCACTGCAACCTTCAGCACCAGCCCCTCCCCTGCTCTCCGCAGGACCAGGACGATGCCAAAACCCACCCCAGCTCCCCAAAACCCATCCCAGCTCCCCAAACCCCATCCCAGCTCCCTGAAACCCATCCCAGCTCCCCAAAACCCATCTCATCTCCCCGAAACCCACCCCAGCTCCCTGAAACCACCCCAGCTCCCCAAAACCCATCCCAGCTCCCGAAAACCCACCCCAGCTCCCCAAAACCCAGCCCAGCTCCCTGAAACTCATCCCAGCACCCCAAAACCCACCTCAGCTCCCCAAAACCCAGCCCAGCTCCCCAAAACCCATCCCAGCTCCCTAAAACCCATCTCATCTCCCTGAAACCCATCCCAGCTCCCCGAAACTAATCCCAGCTCCCCAAAACCCACCTCAGCTCCCCAAAACCCACCTCAGCTCCCCAAAACCCACCTCAGCTCCCCGAAACCCAGCCCAGCTCCCCGGATGGGTTTTCCTTGTGTGGTTTTCCTGGTGTCCTGCCTCCAGTGGGCAGCTTGCCAAGGCAGCCCTCTCGGGGACTCCTCCCCGTGAGTTGCCATGGCTACTGGCTGTGACACTGTGACAACTCTGCTGCTGAGCCGCTGCCTTCCTCCCCTGGGTGTGCAGGGGACCTGGATGTGCAGGGGACCTGGGGATGTGCAGGGGACCTGGATGTGCAGGGGACCTGGGGATGTGCAGGGGACCTGGGGATGTGCAGGGGACCTGGCTGGGCACTGTCTCCCCCCCAGCAACCCCAGCCCAGGGCTTTCACACCCTCACAGGACCTCCAGTGCCCCCTTCCTTTCCCCCCTCTCAGACCTTCTACCTCCATTTACATCCAAATAACGAGGGCACAGAGCGTGGCCCACGTCCTGACCTGCAGCCCACCAAAGTGGAAACATCAGACCACGGCAGCCAAAAATTCCCCTCCACTCCCCCCAGTTTTAGGAATTAATTTCACATAACCATAATTTAATTGACAGCTGGTCCTCACACACAGGAGGCCCAGAAGAAGCACATTGGTCAGACCTGGTGCCAGGGGAGCAGGACTGGGATGGGTGTGGAGAAGGACCTCTGAAATCAGCTGATCCAAGCAGTTGTTGATGCCTCATCCCTGGAAGTGTTCAGGGAAGGGCTGGAGCAACCTGCTCTGGTGGAAGGTGCAGGGGGGTTGGAATGGGATGATCTTTAAGGTGCCTCCCAATCCAAGCCGTTCTGGCACGAACTAATTTGATTAATTAATACATAGCTCCTCTCCAGAAGGCCACTGGTTTCTTTAAACACCACCACCTTCTATTTTTCTCCCCTTTCCGAGTCAGACAAGCTGTGAAGCGCCTGCACAGCCCTTCTAAAGAACAAGAAGAGCAAAGCAGCAGCCAGGCACCACTAGCTGGGCCCCGGTGACCTTGCACAGAATTCCAGAGAGGAACCCCTGGCTGCTTTCCGGGAGGGCACCTGCAAGGCTGGGTGGACAAACCCGCAGGAGCTCACTGACAAAACAAAACCCAGATGAAACCAACCAACCGAAACCTAAAAAACCCAAACAAACAAGACAAAACAAAAAAACCCCAAACAAACAAAAAAGAAAAAAAAATCCAGCGAAACAAAAAAACCCCAAACCACTCAAAACATAAAAAATAATTAAAAAACAAAATTTTAAAAAATAAATTAATTTTTTAAAAATTAAATTTTAAAAATTAAAAATAATTTTTTAATTTTTTTTTTAAGAAAAAGTAACAGCCCTCCAACCTTCCCAGCACCAAACCCCTTTATTTTGTAGTCTCAGCAGCCCAGTTTGCAGCCAGCTCAGCGAGCAGCAGGAGTCTCTCCACATGCACAAAATGCTGCAGGGTCCCCTCAGGTGGAGGCATCGTTTGAGCAAAAAAAAAAAAAAAGTATTAATGCAAAGAAAAATGTGTTCCCTTTACAATGAGCTATTAATGGAAATAAAGCAGTTATTAATAGAAAGCAAAATGTTGTTTGCTGTAGAACACCTGCAATGCTGGGGCTGAGGAGGAGAGACGAGTTGGAGGTTAAAGGAGGACAGCCCAGTTTGTGTGTATATTATTTTTAATATAAATAAATATATATAATATAAAATATAATATATAAAATAGATGACTATAAAAATAAAATAAATAACTTATAAGTACAAAAATCTAAATATAAAAATACATATAAGTATGTATATACATATAAATATTGTATATAAAAAATACAAAGGACGTTGGAAGGATATCCAGAGTAATGAGTTATAAATCAAGAGAGATAAAACTTCCACCCTATAAAACTTCCCTAAAACAGCCCTGGTGACTGTGGCAGCAGCAGAGCATCCTTGCTCCTGCCCTGATGGGGCAAGGCTTAGCTGGAGGTATCATACAAATATATATATATTGAGTGGATGTGAACACATCCAGCTCAAAGAACAGCAAGATCGATGTGGGATGGAGCACAAAGTACTGGGAAAGCGAAGGCTTGTGCAGCCGGCAGGAGACAGGAACAGCAAAGGTCACGGTCTGAACGCGAGAGAAGTCAAATCTACAACTGCTGCTCGTGATTTAGTTGGAAAAGACAGAACTGGGGGCCTGAATGAGCCGATTCCTCTCCCCCCTCCTCTTTTTTTACTGTTTGTGTCACAGCCTGAAGCCACCAGTGGAAGTGGGATGTGCTCCTGCATCCCAGGGAAGCTGGCGGTGCCACCAGACACGGCTGTGTGGGGAAGGGGAAGGGGAGAGATGCTTGACATGTCTTTGGGTACGATAACTGACTTAGCAGACAAAAGAAATGCGAAAATCTACCAGGTTTCAGCAAAGCATTTTTACCCAGGGCCGTGTGGGAAATCCTTAATTAAGCCAGTGAAGACGAGCACCAGCAGAGCAGGAGCTGGGCGAGGGGAATGACGAGTGCTGCAAGGCTGAGCCGCAGCCTGGAAGGGGGTTAGCAGTGTTTAACATTTTTAAGGTTGACTTTGGCACGAAAAAATGTAGGGCAGCACTAATGAGAGCTCCTAATGACACCAGGTGGTCAGGCAGCACCAATGTGGAGCAGGATGGGGGAGGCACAGGGGAAGGCAGGCTCTGACCTTGACTGCCGTGCTCAGAACGGGCTGGAAACGAGCAGGACTAAGTGCCAGGCTCGGTACTAACCACCAGGATCTTCTGCTGTGGGATGGCAGCTCCAGGGGTGGAACTGCCTGAGGGGAACAGCGTGGGCACGCTGGTTTATCCAAGGGTAAACGAGGGATTCCCAACGAATCCGTGAGACCCACAAACACGGATCGAGAGCCTCAGCACAAATGGGCACCTCACCTTCGAAGGGCAACACTCTGCACCTCTGTTTACTAAACAGATTTCACCCGGGAAGAGCTGGAGAGGAAAGGCTGACACAGGGAGTAAACAGGAGACTAAAAATATTTGGACTTTCCCAAAGGATGTGGGCGCTGTACCTGGGGACACTGAGCAGTGACATCTGGGCAGGAGAAAGGCACTGAGCAGCCCAACAGAACAGCCAAAAAATAAAGCAGAAAGAAAAAAAAACCCAACAAAACAGCAAACTACAGAAGGAAAGAGAGAAAGAAGGAACGAAGGAAAGAAGGGAACCCAATAAAACAGCAAATGACCCAGGCTGGAAATGGGTTGCAAACCACCAGAGACTGAGGTTCAGAGGGTCCCAGCCAGCCCCGTGGGCCTAAAGGTCCCTGCTGGGGTGACCCAAATGGATGGGAGCAGTGGAAAAATTGCTCAACCTGGCCTTGGACACCTCCAGGGATGGGGCAGCCAGGGCTTCTCTGGGCAACCTGGACCAGGGCCTCACCACCCTCACAGGGAACAATTCCTTCCCAATATCCCATCTAACCCTGCCCTCTGGCAGTGAGAAGCCATTCCCTTGTCCCCAGTCCCTCTCCAGCTCTCCTGGAGCTCCTTTAGGCCCTGCAAGGGGCTCTCAGCTCTTCCTGGAGCCTCCTCTTCTCTGGGTGAACCCCCCCAGCTCTCCCAGCCTGGCTCCAGAGCAGAGGGGCTCCAGCCCTGGAGCATCTCCGGGGCCTCCTCTGGACTCATTCCAGCAGCTCCAGGTCCTTGTGCTGCTGTTCCCCAGGGCTGGAGGCAGCTCTGCAGGGGGGTCTCAGCTGAGGGGGCAGAGGGGCTGAATCCCCCCTGCCCTGCTGTGGGATCAGCCCAGGGCAGGGGGGCTCTGGGTGCCACCACACGTTGCTGGGTCATCTCAAGCTTCAACCTGGTGTGGTCTCGATGCATCATCCCCTTCCCTGCAGTGGGATGGGCACCAGCTGGTCTTGGCAGGTCCTTCCAGCCCTACATGTCCACAGCCACAGTGGTGGAGCCCAAATTCCCTGCCTGTGTGTATCCTGCTGCAGCCTTCCCGCCTGGACATCCCTCCCCAGGTTACCTCCTCTGTGCCTTCCAAACCCACACAGCCAGTCCCCGGTGCTGACTCATTCATCTCTACAGCTACTACACATTCTCATTTGCTCCACATCTTCTGTACCTCCAGGGTCTGAGATGAATGACAGAACCTTAGCAACAGGCAATTCATTAATACCAGGGCCAGGCCAAAAATTTTCCACCGAAGCCTTTATTGTTTTGTTTCCTCTGCCAGGAGAGGAAATTGGTGGGGGAGGAAAAAAAACTAATTGCTTTGGTAAAGAACTGGAAACCTAATTTGGGCAATATTGCTTCTCTGGGGGAAATTCATGGCCCTAGCACTCATTCTGATACCCTTCGAAGGGGGTGAAGTGTTTCCTCTCCCTTTTATATCTTTTGTCTTCAGGAAATAAAGGTAACAAAAGGAGAAGAATGCAAGACAAAGAAAAAGAAGGAGGGGGGGAAAAAACACCCAAGAAACACCTAATTCTGGCCTTCTTCCATATTTTCCAGACAAAAATATAAAGTATTCACTCATTCCTTATTACCTTTTTGCCAAATGTGCTTCTAATTGTCCCACATCCCCAGCAAATGCCACTGTCTGCACATTTTGTCACCTGCTCTCTCTGGTCCCAGATCCCCAGGGTGAACTCCAGCAGGGAGAAGAGCTCTGCCCATCCCTTCCAGGGGAAAAAATCCCCTCCCAGGCACTGCAGAACTGGGGTCACAGGGTCACTTCTGTGCCCAGTACAGATAAAGCCCCCAATGGTGCCACCAGATCCTCCTACAAGACATCTGAGAACTGAACAAGAAAAGGTTCCATCCACCAGGGGGTGGCCAAATTATAGTTAAGGAGTAAATAAATATATAAATAGTAAAAACACTGTTAATAATATAAACAAATAATAAATAATACACATAAATGCTGCTTATTCTGCAGGATCCCTGAGCACAGGCAGTCACCAGCAGACACCCACTGCTGCTCTGGCCTCTCCAAAGGCTTCTGGGCTCAAACAAATCCATCATCCCTGTGGAGGAGCCTCCATCCTCCATGGACACCACAACCGGACACCACCACCAGGCACCACCTCTGCTCTGCCCCTCCAGGCAGACCTGGCAGGAGCTCCCATGGGCTCTGCAATATCCATCTGCCTTGGTACACAGAGGTTAAAAAAGGGAATTGCTCCCTTTGGCATGGACTTCCCCCGTGACCTTGGGCTGGCTGCCTACTCCATTCCGTGTTCTCACAGGGAAATAATGCCCAGGGGGACAGAGGGAGATGAAAACCCACCCCTGGTGTGCTCTTTGGCTGCACCAAGGAATTGTTTGCCAGGCTTGGAGCGTCACATTACGCTGACGTGCAGCGGTGGCAGAGCACTGTAAGGAAATCTGCCCTGCTCTCTGCTGCTGGCCAGCAGCACCAGCCCATCCCTGCACCAGCCCAGCAAAGGCCACGGAGACAGACAAGCCCCATGTGAGCCATCCCTGCTCCTCCCTAGTCACCAGCAGATAGTCTGGGCTGCTGGGTGGCCCCCAGGGTTGCCCAGATAGGCTGTGGAGCCTCCATCCCTGGAGATGTTTCAACACCCACCCAGTGTGTGAGCAGCCAGGCCCTTGGTAGTAACAAGGATTTGGAGCATTTGGCTTTTTAAAAAGAACCCAAACAATAAACAACGCTTAGGAGATGCCTAATTTGAACAGAAAATGAGAACAATTAGCCACAACATCACTTATGCATTAATGAAGAGATGCTTATGTTCCAGGGCTGAGCATCAGAGCAAACACTCCTCCTGCAATATGCTGCAAGGAAGGAAAACATGGAATGGGAGAGCAGATGAGGACCCAAGTGGAAGAGAAGCCCTAAGGGTGTCCTGAAAGCCAAGGAGTAACAACGAGGAGAGCTGAATTCTTCTAGTTCCTCTTAGATTTAACACCCCAGCTGACCCAAGCCTTTCCTTGGGGAGGAACCCCAACCCAACTGCTGTAGGAATTTGCTGGAGCAGACTGGAGTGATGGGAAGGTGAGCAATCTGCATTTAAATGTGCAAGTATATAAGTCCAGTTATCCTTTGCAGCAGTGGGAGAGAAGCATCACAACTCCCCAGCTCCAGGAGAGCTTTCTGCTTTAGCCCTGCCATCCCCAGCACAAGCCCAGCCCTTGCAAGGTGAGCAGACAAAAAGCCCAGTCTCAGCCCCCAGCTGGCCACGGCAGATTAAAGGGCTGTGTCAATCCTGGAAAACCCTTTCCCCACACACTCCACCCCTGCAGAACAGAGCCCCCGAAAATCCATGGCCATTTTCCCCTGTCTCAGCCAAGCAGCACCGTCACACCTGGATGCTCCCGAGCCTCCAGCACCACTCACATCCCCAGGGAGAGCCAGAGCTGATGCTGAGCGACAGCAAAAATCAAAATCTCACTGCTTGAACCACCCAGGAACGAGGGACAGGAGGTGACTGTCAGCTCTGCTGTGCCACACAGTCATCGGTGGGACAGGGGAGTCAAATCCCAGCTTCGGCTCGGATCTGCGTGGATGTACCACCTGTTTGACGGCTGGGTGTCACCTCTAAACCTCCCCAGGGAGGAAAATCAATCATCCGAAGGCACAGACACCCCGGCATTCGCGCGGCCACAGGGAGAAGCAAAAAGGCTGCGATGGCGCTTCTGTCACCACAACCCCCGCGTTTGCTCCCTGCCACCTCCACCCCGGGCTCGGCAGCGGTGGGCTCTGCCAAGGAAAGCTCTGGAAAACACAACCGCCGCAAACCCTCCTTGCAAACGTACGTGCAGGGGCAGCCGCCCCACCACTTTTGTTTTGCATTCCCAACGCATCCAACCCCTTCACCGGGAGAGAAACAACAGCAGCGGCTCGCGGCGAGGAGCTCCGCGCCCCGAATCCCAAACCAGGTCTCTTGTTTGAGGTGAAATAAGGGCACCCGTGCCTGGCTGGGGGGGACACGGGGATGTGTCATCCCCCCCGCGCCGCGTTAAACATGGCAGCATCCGAGGCTGCCCCACCCAGGCGGCCTGGGATGCGTGTCCCGCGGCCCCGGGATGCTTTGTCTCGGGGGGTGCCCAGCCTGGGACGATTCCCGGGACCCTCCTGCGCGTGGGGCACCCCACCCGCGCGTGGGCCCCTTGGGGATGCTGCTCCTTTGGGTCGGCTGCAGCGCGACATCCAGGGATGCGCTGGGAAAGGACCAGAGGCCACTCGCACATCCCGGGGACGTGACCCCAGACATTCCCCCCGCGGAAATCCCAGGCGGTGGGTGTCTCTGGATTTTGGGATGCGGGGGGAGGGACCACACATACACAAAGACACTCAAACCTCCTGCCAACCCGCCCGACAAAAAGCGTCCATGTATTCACCACCTGCACATCATCTACTGCCCCATCGCCGACGCCAGAGAGGGGGGGAATTTTAAGGACAACCCCCCCGGGAGGGGGATGTGCAAACCCCCCGGAATGTTTCACAGCGTCTCTCCCAGGGTGGGATGCTCCTCCCGGGGACGTGAAAGGGGGACCGGAGAAGGGCTGGCGAGGGGTCGGCAGGTTGGGGGTCTGGGCGGG
>NW_016690448.1:721287-721634 GCF_001604755.1 Lepidothrix coronata | reverse complement strand
ACCTGAGACGTGGCTCTGTGTGTGTGACACACCTAGACAAGCACCTGAGACATAGGGGGGTGTGTGACACACCTGGACAGGCACCTGAGAGATGGGGGGACGGGGTGACACACCTGGACAGACACACACACCTGCACACACAGGTGAAGACACGCACGGGTGTGTGTGCATTCACAGGCACACGTGTGCCTGTACACAATCACACGGGGGTGCACACACACCTGCACACACGTGTGCACATGAACACTCACACAGGGGTGCACACTCACACCTGCACACACATGTGCCTGTACACACTCACACAGGGGTGCACACTCACACCTGCACACACGTGTGCACACACGTGC
>NW_016690448.1:715837-720610 GCF_001604755.1 Lepidothrix coronata | reverse complement strand
CACTCACACAGGGGTGCACACTCACACCTGCACACACGTGTGCCTGTACACACTCACACAGGGGTGCACACTCACACCTGCACACACGTGTGCCTGTACACACTCACACAGGGGTGCACACTCACACCTGCACACACGTGTGCACATGAACACTCACACAGGGGTGCACACTCACACCTGCACACACGTGTGCACACACGTGCCACACATCCACGCTTGCATGCAGTTGTACCTTCACATACACACGTGTGCGGGTGTTTGCACACCCACACGTGCACACACACTCCTGCACACACACAGACACACACAGACACACGAGCACGTGTGCGCACAGACCTACACGCCTACACTGCCCCACACACACCCCTGTGCACACACGTGTGCAAATGCACACCCAGATCCTTCAGGAGCTGCTGCAGCACCAGCTGCTGCTCCCAGTTCCCCTCCCTGGACGGGGTTTGTGGCTGAAGCCAAACACGTGTGCACACGTGTGTGCAGACACACACGCACACACACGTATTGTATTCTTGCCTTTTGCCCATTTTTTCCCATTTCATTGCAGACTTGCAGCTGCAAACCCAAAGCAGAACACCCCCCACCCTGCTCCTGCAGCGAGGCCGGCTGAGGGCTGCCTGCAAATTCCTATTGCCAGGCTGGATTCACAACCCCAAATCCCACCCTGCACTCCATCCCCACCCTCCTCTTTAACCCTGCCTCCATCTTCTCCCCACCCCTTCCTCCCTCCCCCTATTTCTCCATCTCTTCACCCCACCATCCCTCCATCTCCCCGTCTCTCCCTTCATCCCTCCATATCTCCATCCCTCCATCCCTTCATTCCATTATCCCACTTTCCCTCTGTCCCTCCATCTCTCCCTTCATCCCTCCATCCCTCTGTTCCTCCCTTCTCTGTATTCCCTGATGCCAATAAAGCCCATTTGCACCCAAATCACATCCCTTCCTGCTCCAATCCTGTGCAGACGCCCCCCCCCCTCAAAGCTCCCGGGTCTTTCCCAGCCTCCCTGCACTGCCAGAATTCCCACTGGGAGCAGGACTCCAACAAAAGCAGCGATCCCAGTGAAAGCCACACACTCAAACACGGAATTGCCACCAGAAAGAAACAATTCCCACCCGTCAGTGGCTGCAGCTGCCAGGAGTGCAGTGAAAGGCAGGATTATTCCTGTCAGGATTGTTCCTTTAATACAACACTTTGCATCCCCTTTTTGATCCTTGGGCCCTGAGGGGTTTGGGTTTGTTGGGTTTTGGGTTTTTTTTGGCTTGTCTTTGCCTGGATCTGATTAATTTCATTCTCACCTGTAGGCAAATTGTGGAAGCTCATTTTATGGATGGGATTGGAGCCCTCAGTGCTGGGGATGGATGGATCAAAGGGCCGCCTTTGGAAAGAATAAATAAACATCAACTAGGGGTGTTTATACACAGCCATTGCTTTGTCTTCTGGGATTATATCACCCCTGCCATTACAGCCAGGGCAATTAAAACTGGGGATATTAATTAAAGGTTTGGGAAGCTCCTCAGTATCTCCCAGGTTGGATATAGACCTTGGTCTGGGATCTGCTGCCCACAGAGGTCTTGCACACATTTGTGGACTTTCCTGCAGGAAACATTTTTGAATTCAGTCTGCGTTGTTGTTTCAGGGTTTGCTGCACAAAGAACTATTAGTGAAATTAATTGCCCAGGAAGTTATGTGGGGAGAAGGACCTGGAGCTGCTGGAGAGAGTCCAGAGGAGGCCCCGGAGATGCTCTCAGGGCTGGAGCCCCTCTGCTCTGGGACAGGCTGGGGGAGCTGGGGGGGTTCACCGGGAGAAGGGAAGGCTCCAGGGAGAGCTGAGAGCCCCTTGCAGGGCCTAAAGGGGCTCCAGGAGAGCTGGAGAGGGACTGGGGACAGGGAATGGCTTCCCACTGCCAGAGGACAAGGATAGATGGGATATTGGGAAGGAATTCTTGGCTGTGAGGCTGGGGAGGCCCTGGCACAGGTTGCCCAGGGAGGTCTAGTGGAAGGTGCCCCCATGGCAGGGGGTGGAACTGGATGGTCTTTAATGTCCCTTCCAACCCAGACCATTCTCCATTTCTGTGATTCTGGGATATCAGTGTGTTCCTGCTGGATCCCAGCCCGTGTGAACCCACTGGAACAGCCCCCACTCTGGAGCTCAGGCGTGTCCAGCCCTGCACCCAGCAGTGCCAGCACACAGGGGTGTGCACAGCACCTCGCACCATTTGGGGGCTGGGGACTGGCCTGTGCACAACCTTTCTTTGAGGATCCCTCACCTGCAGCCAGTCTGGGCTCCTCGTGCAGTCATGCCCTGACCATCCTTCCCTTTTTTGTGGGAGAGGACACGGGCAAACCTGCCTTGTGGGGTTTTGCAGCATCAGGAGCCTTTGCTGCTCTGCAGACAGCAGGCAGACCTGGGTGGTGTTAGAGGCTGCAGAATGAAAAAAAATGGCTTGGTGTCTCCTGCAGTGAAATCTCTGGTTATATATATATATATATATATATATATGTTCATCCTGAAGCATGGCTGCTCACTCACTTGCAGGAATCAGCTATGGAAAAGCATCGTCAGGCAAAATCCATTAGCTCTAATCAGTGGAATTGATGTGCTGGCTGCAAACCTCTCTCAGAGAGGATGGGAGCTAAGTAAATAAAAATGTCTCTGTTTTTAAATTACAGCCACCGTGGCAGGAAGCAGGAATTGCTTTCTCCTGTTCCAGCCTCTTCTGGGAAAAGGCCGTGTGAGGCCACATGGTGGGACATTGGTTTTTGGGATGGCCAAGGACATCACAACATCAGACCGTATCAGAATCCTGCCCAAAGGGTGTGGCAGAGCTCAGTGCAGGACCTTACGGGAGTGGAAGGTGGGGTTATTTAGGGAACAAACCCCCCAGGCTGGTAGGCATCCCAAAGGGAGGCTCCTGGCTCCTGGCTGATCCCTGACCAGGGGCGGAGGGAGGGGATGGCAGCTCCTCCCATCGCTCCCGGGAGATCACCAACAAACACCGGAGTGAAGTGAACGCGAAGAAAAAGAAAATCCCAACAAGGTAGGGCTGGCAGGGCCCCCACATGTCCTTAGGAGCCTTTCTCCTCCAGCACAGGGGGACCTGGGCATCAGCTCCAGGGGCTAAAGGCAGGGCAGACTCCACTCCAAAGCCAGCCCTGGAGCACAACAGCAGCCCCCCCGGTGAAGGGTGTTCACCACAACACCCCAGTGAGGTGCAGGAAAGCTCCACTGACCCGCGTTTCTCCTCCCCGGCACTGCCGTCCCCTGTCCCCCCCGGCAGGGCTGTCCCACACACCCCCCTGCCCTGCAGGACCTGTCCCTGCGCTGGGGACGCTGCTCTGACCTGCTCCTGTGCCCAGCACCGACCTCCGGGGACAGGAGAACATGACAACACTGCGGGGGACAATTTCGAGAGGATTTCTAGTGGCCTCTCACATCTTAAATCATTTTATAATCACACACAACTTCTGGGAACGGGGTTCTGCCTGGGGTGTTCTCGTTTTCCTTGTCAGCTCTGCTTATGATTCATATATGTTGGGAGAGTGTTTCAGGGCCAAATGGGACAGGAGCCAAAGCAAATCCATATCAGAGTGCTGCATAAAGAGAATAATTGAAGTGCATGAAAAGAAGAATTCGACCAATAATTCAAGTGCTCTAAAGGACATGAAATTTCTTTGATGAAAACCACTGGCAGAACACAGCCACATTTCAGAAGAAGTGATTTTGTAACAGGTAGGAGGGGGAGTAAGATCTGAAATACTGTGTTTTGAAAGAATTTATATTAAATAAAAAAAACCAAAACCAAAACCAACAAAAACCCAAAAACCCAAAAACCCAAAAAACCCAGCAGGCAGAAGTGGGCTTCTGTCACACCCACACCCTCACTCAGAGCTGGGGAGGGACAAAGACCAGGCTTGGTGCAAAGGCATCCCGTGGGTTTGGGGTGATGGGGAGAAGGAGGACCTTGCAGGGGAGACACTGCTGGAGGAGTGATGGGTCAGGAAGGAATGGCACTCAGAGAAACCATGGGACAATCACTAAGAAGATACCTTCAGTCTACTTCTGATAATTTTGCCCACTGGAGGGTAAATTAGTTTGGTGGGAAGCTCTAGGAGTACGTGTGGATAACTGAGAGGCTTTAGGGTAAATGAAAGGGGGTTATGTGTGACTGGAAGGGAGGAACACTGATCTGAAGGGTGGTTATAGCTCTGCTGCTGGGGCACCAAGTCCCACAGGGTCAAGACGTGGTGGGGACTCACCAAGGAGCCATGGACAGCTCCTGGAGCTGTGCAGTGTCCTGGCACTCTGTCCGTGCCCTGCACCCTGTCCGTGCCCTGCACCCTGTCCATGTCCTGCACCCTGTCCATGCCCTGCACCCTGTCCATGTCCTGCACCCTGTCCGTGCCCTGCACCCTGTCCGTGCCCTGCACCCTGTCTGTGCCCTGCACCCTGTCCATGCCCTGCACCCTGCCCTGCACCCTGTCCGTGCCCTGCACCCTGTCCTGCACCCTGTCCGTGCCCTGCACCCTGTCCGTGCCCTGCACCCTGTCTGTGCCCTGCACCCTGTCCATGCCCTGCACCCTGCCCTGCACCCTGTCCGTGCCCTGCACCCTGTCCTGCACCCTGTCCGTGCCCTGCACCCTGTCCGTGCCCTGCACCCTGTCTGTGCCCTGCACCCTGTCCGTGCCCTGCACCCTGTCCGTGCCCTGCACCCTGTCTGTGCCCTGCACTGCTCCTTGCCCTGCACCCTGTCCGTGCC
>NW_016690448.1:711079-714994 GCF_001604755.1 Lepidothrix coronata | reverse complement strand
GGGGGGGAGTCGAGCTCTGCCCCCAGGGAACAAGGGACAGGAGGAAGGGGAACGGCATCAAGCTGTGCCAGGGGAGGTTTAGATTGCAAATTAGGAAAAATTTCTTCATGGAAAGGGCTGTCCAGCCCTGGCACAGCTGCCCAGGGCAGAGGGGGAGTCCCCATCCCTGGAGGGATTTAACAGCCCTGTGCATGTGGCACTTGGGGACAGGGGTGAGTGGTGGCCTTGGCAGTGCTGGGGGAACAGTGGGATTTGATGACCTTAGAGGGCTTTCCCAACCCAAATGATTCTGTGATTCTAAGTCACAGGTTCAATTTTATCTGCACTCAGCAACGAGATGCCTCTCTCCCAGCTCCTCCCGTCTGTCTGGAGTTCTGTGATCCCCCCTAATTTAGGCAGGGGATCTCAAAGCCCTCCATTAGTAGGTATTTTTCTCTCCTAATTTAGGAAAGTAGAAAGACAAAAAGCAAATGACATAACCACAGCAGAGCAGCTCATGAATATTTATTACCCAGCTGAGCCTTGCTTCACTCCTTGGTCAGCCCTTCCAAGGAGCCGACTTGTTAATAATAAATCCGGAGCGTGGGGCTGTGCTTGTCATAATAAACCACAGGCAAAGAGCTGGGACTCTCTGCAGTACAACTGCTCTGGGAACAAGCAACACAACTGCTCTGGAGCTTAGCCTGACGTTTTCTGGGAGCAGAAAATGGTTCCCACATGTCTGGGTGTCCCCAAGGCACAGGTGTGTGACCCCTTTCACCAGCAAAAACCAAAAGAGCTCCTTGGCATGGCTGGGTTCCAACAAGGACAAGACTGGGTGGAAAACACTTTGAAACACCATCACTGAACCAGAGATGTCCCTGCCAGGGCTTTTCAGAGTCGTAGAATTGTTTAGGTCGGAAAAGCCCCGTAAGATCACCGAGTCCAACCCTTCCCCAGCACTGCCAAGGCCACCACTGACCCATGTCCCCAAGCTCCACATCCACGGGGCTGTTAAATCTCTCTGGGGATAGGAGCACCACCACTGCCCTGGGCAGCTGTGCCAGGGCTGGACAGCCCTTTGGGGGAAGGAATTCCCCCTAAGAACCGCTCTAACCCCTCCCACCACCCCCTCCCTGACGGTGAAGGGGTTGCCCAGCCCAGGAAGGCCGGGAGCCCTGGACCCGCAGGTCTCTGCAGAGCATTTTGGAAATCACTGATGGTTTCTCACCAGGAAACATCCCGTCTCCAGGCAACAGCGCTGGAAGAGTTAAAAACCTCCTTTGCTTTCTCGAAGCAGGCAGGGTCCTGACATTAGCAGCAGAACACAAAGGATGGGGAGAGATTCGAGCGAAATCTAAACCAGTTCCTGCTCAGTTAAAGCAACCGGTGTCTTTAGGAAAAGATCCCTTGGGATTTCACCAGAGCCCTGTTGTTCTGGCGATTGGGGAAAATGGAGTTTAACAGATGTAAATCCCTCGTACCCCCGATGTCTTCCTAGGGCCTGACAAAGGGGAGGGATTATTTTTCGGTCAACATCCCTGATTTGCTTCTGCCAAAGGTTGTTTTCGGTTTAGTTCTGTAATTCCTGGCCGCGGCGACCCTGGGGATTTGAAATGCCCCTTAGACAAGCGAGTGACGCCTTTTGTACTCGGCCGGTGCTTTGCAGTTCATCGTCTCATTGTTCAGTGCAGCCTGTTCCCGGTATTATCCTGTATCCTGGTTACAGCCAGGCCTCTCACAAGATGATTTCTTCGTTTTACCTGAGTGGCTTGTCAGTTCCCTGAGGATTTTTTTTTCCCTCCCAAATTTCTGTGTGTTTTGCCTTTTTTGTTGTTGTTGTTGTTGTTGTTGTTTTTCCCATGCAGTAAATTGCAGCTCTTGGCACTGAGGCTGAAGCTCAGACTGCACCTGCTTGGGGGTGGAAATGCCAGAAGGAGGGAGGATTTCCTTTCTCTGTACCCACATAAACGCGTGCAAAGATGCACGTGGACACTTGTCTGCCCCATCCATCCATCCATCCATCCATCCATCCATCCATCCATCCATCCATCCATCCATCCATCCATCCATCCATCCGTGTCCCGACAGAGGCATGAGGTTGCTCGTGTACCCTGTGCTGAGCAACGAAAACCCTTCTGTTGTCTCCCCACCTCCTCGGCTGAGATGGAAACCCATCCCCATCACATCACCCGCAAATAAAAGTGACCTGCCCCTGCTTGTCCCTCCTGCTGTGTGAAACCCAAAAGCTCGTGGGGGGATCGGGGTGCACAGGGTGGTTTGTAGGGGCAGAGGGAAAGCAAAGCCAGGCTCACAGGCACCGGTGCCTCCTCCTCTCTGCCAGCGCCCAAATATCGCAAAATTTGAGAGAGACAGGGAAGGCGAAGGCAGGACCGGGTCCTGAACGGAGTTTACTTCCCATTCGGGCGGCCGAAGCAGGAACTGGTGCCCGTCCAACAGCGCGGTGAGTCACTTTGGTGTCAGGCTGGGGACACCTCCCGGCCGTGCCCGTCCCCCTCTCCCCCCGGAGGGTGCTGGGGACAGCCACCAGCGCCACTGTACGTTGCACAACCCCTGTACAGTAACACTGAGCAAACATTGACGGGCGACTTTGCACTTTGCATTCGCCACTCGCTTCCTTCTCCTCCTCCTTCTCCTCCTCCTCCTCCTCCTCCTCCTCCCGAGACGCGAATGCGGAGCCCAAGATGAAGGTCGAGTTCGCGCCGCGCTCGGTGCCGCTGCAGAGGAGGCTCCAGACGGCAGCCGTGGCTCAGTGGGTCTTCAGCTTCCTGGGGCTGGGTAAGACACGTCTCCCTTTCCTTCTCTGAGGAGCCTTCCGCAGAATCCCAGAGCGGTTTGGGTTGGAAGCGACACGAAAGATCCTCCAGTGCCACCCACGGGCAGGGACACCTTCCACTAGCCCGGGTTGCTCCAAGCCCCTTCCAGCCTGGCCTTGGACACTTCCAGGGATGGGGCAGCCACAGCTTCTCTGGGCAACCCGTGCCAGTGTTTTTGGCTTCTTCTCACCCCCTGCTCAGTGCACGGTGGCACCAGGGTGGGTGGCTGCCTGCCCGTGCAGGGGAATATCCACAGCTCTTACGGAGCATCCAAACCTGAGCGGGTTTTCAGCTCCTCCTGCTCTTTAGGTTTAGTGTTTTCCCTGTCTGAGGTGCTGCCCCGCTCGGCGTTAAGTGTGGGAAGCAGCATTCCCGTGCTTGAGGAGGGGAAGAGCCCCGGGGACTCGCCTTTGCAGCCCTGGGAACAGACACTTCACTCCATACAGGCGCCCCTGCACACCCCTAAAGGAAGTTTTTCCAAGATACCCCAAGCAGGTTTAGGGAAGAGACACATTAGCAAACTGAGACCCGGGCGAACTCGGTGCCGTGCGGAGGGCATCGGGTGCTGATGGAAGCGGCACGCGGGCAGGTCTGGATGGGATGCACTGGGAAATAAAGAGATGGGAGAACCAGAGGCAGGTTAGCAGAGAGGGCAAACTCGGGGCCATTTACGGCCCATCAGGAGCCAAGCTGGAAGGTGACATCCCGGAATTTCCGATTGTTAGGGAAATAGAGATGGGACCATCAGGGGCAGGTTATCAGGGAGTGCAAACTGTCTGGGGCCATTTACAGCCCTGCGGGAGCCAGGCTGGAAGGTGACATCCCAGAGCTCCCCACTGTTATGCCAACTGGGAATCTGGGATAAGATCTGTGTAAAGCTCCTCCTTTGCTGTGGGAGGGCAGTTGTTGACCAGTCCCAGCTCTGCAGTTCCCTCTCTGTCCCGGCACCCCCATTTCCCTCCGTGGTGCCGGGATGGGATGGGATGGGATGGGATGGGATGGGATGGGATGGGATGGGATGGGATGGGATGGGATGGGATGGGATGAGATGGGATGGGATGGAGCAGAGATGTGGCCGCAGTGTTAACAAGGGATACAA
>NW_016690448.1:676589-709760 GCF_001604755.1 Lepidothrix coronata | reverse complement strand
ACTCTCCATGGGCGTGGACATCCAGCCAGGCACATCCAGCCAGGCATGGACATCCAGCCAGGCACATCCAGCCAGGCATAGACATCCAGCCAGGCACATCCAGGCAGGCACATTCACCCAGCCAGGCACATCCAGCCAGGCATGGACATCCAGCCAGGCATGGACATCCATCCAGGCTCACCATGCAGAGCCTGGAGTGCAGGGCTGAGCCCCTGCAAACGACCCCAGTGCAGGGGCAGGAGAGCAGGGCACCCTGCAGACCCAGCTCAGCAAAGCCAGCCTTTGAACCCTCCCAGTCACCAGGCCTGGCTCAAAGGGCACACGATGCCAGGGCAATCACAGTGATTCCAAGTCTCTGATTCTTCTTGGAAGTGTTCAAGGCCAGGCTGGATGGGGCTCTGAACAACCTGCTCTAGTGGAACAAGCTGCCCATGGCACATGGAGTGGGCTCCTTTCCCAGGGAGAACCAAAAGGTTTTCAAAGGACTCAAAAAAACCTGATCTTAAGATTGATTGAAGGTCACTGTGGTCAAATTCTGCTCTGCAGAAAGAAAAAAAAAAAAAAAAGGAAAATAAAAAAGTCCAATTGCAAACAAATTGAGGGAGAAATTAATAATTATATAATTGCAAGATAAAGCCTCTCTTGGATGATAAGTGTGTGCATTTGGACCAGAACAACTCCTTCATTTTGCAGACTGTACTTTGAGCTTTGCACAGCATGATAAAAGGAGAATTAGGCATTGCAGGGTTTTGCAGCAGCCCTGACAACCCGGCTCCTGGGTGCAGGGAACTGCAGCCTGCGTGTTGTGTTCACCTGTCAGGTGGACCTGGAGCTGCAGTTCACGCTCTGTGCAATTCTCCTCCAGGGTTGCAAAGTCTGTGTCTGTGGCATTTGAAAAAGAAGCCTGAGCAGCAGGTTGAGGGAGGGCATTCCCCCCCTCTGCTCTGCTCTCATCAGACCCTACTTGGAGCAGGACCAGAGGGGGCCATGGAGGAGATGCTCCAAGGGCTGGAGCCCCTCTGCTTTTCCACACAAAGCTCTGGGGGAATAATCACCAAAAAAAGGACTACGAGCTAAATATACTTATTTATCCTTAACTAAAAGCAAACAGGAGGTACAGGGAGGTCTTAAATGAGAGCATCCTATTCCTCTCCTCTGACAGGGTGAGATGAGCTGGAGAGAACAGGTGCCAGGTGACTCCCAAAGATGGAAATCCAGGTCTCAGAGGATGAGGGTGTGAATGCATCTATCTCACAGCTGAAGCTGAAGCTGAGGCTGAGTAGGGCACCTCCATCCTCGGGTCCTTCAGTCCTGGTGCTGGATCTGTGATGGAGACCCGAAAAAGAACAAAGCACATAACACCTGGTGTAACCCACGGGCAGGGGAAGGCAAACCACTCGGGTGCTTTGTTTTGGTTTTTAGCTCAGTCTTCCCCTTCCCAAGCAACACCAAGGCTTCCAGAGGGACAGATGGAGAGGACACAGCTCTTCCCAGGCATCTGCTTTAGCAGGTGGCATCTTGGTGGCCATCACCACTTCCCAGTCTCTGCAGTCTCTGCAGACAGACAGTCTTGGGCTTGGGGAGGATTTCATGCACCAAGTGATGCTTGTTTGCACATAGACTGTTCTCCTCTTGTTCCAGGGTATGAGGGGGGTGGGAGGTAGAGGTCAAAGCTGAGCACTGACTGGAAGCAGCTCAGAAAATTCTCTAATGACTTGGGAAAGTCCCAAGTCATTAATGTCTTAGAGAATGAAATAGAGCATTCTTATAGGATTCGTGATGGCACCGAGTTGAAAGCACTGAAAACCCTCTGGAGGCCAGATTAGAGCTGAGAGAGAACCTGAGAAGTGAGGGAAAGGGTCCAAAATCAATTAAAAAAAACTCAATAAAGAGTAAAATCTTAAATGTGGGGTTAAATCAAGGGCACAATTAAAATGGGGAATCAGACAGGACACAGTGCCCTGTTTGCTGCCATTGCAAAATGTCAGGTGTCAGCAGGGGGCATTAACAGGAGTTTTGGGGTAAAACAAGGCAGTTATCATGGTTCCTCTTCACATTCCTGGGGCAGGCAGAAAAGAAACCACCTCTGGCTCAGAGGTGCCTTCACTCTGATCAAATAACTCAGCAGGAAGCCCAGAGGGGGCTAGGGCTCCATCCCAGGACAGAAGAGCCCCTCCCAATGACCCATCCCTCTGCCAAAGCCCCCCTGACCCCGCTGGCTTCTCTTCCAGCCCCGTGCTGCATCACTGCCTTCATCGCCCTCCTCTTCACCCGCTTCTGGCTGCTCAGTGCCCTCTACGCCGTGTGGTGGCTGCTGGACCGGGACCAGCCCAGCCGGGGCGGGCGGCGCGTCCAATTCCTGCGGAACGGCGCCGTCTGGAGGTACATGAGGGACTATTTCCCCATCACGGTAAGTGCCGCCCGGCCGGCCCAGGGGCCCTTCGGCGCTCCGGGGAGCAGCGTTGTCCTTGGGGTCTGGGGCCAGGTCACTGGAAGATCCAGAAAAAACCGTGGAGCACCATTTTCACAAGCCCATCCCTCAACCACCTGCCTCTTCCGCACCAGTTTGACCTCGCTGCCTTCCAGCCGTTTTCCATGCCTATGTTTCAATATTCCCACGTCTATATTTCAATATTTCCATGTCTATATCTCAGCACTCCTGCCCTTCGGGTTGGTCAGCGCTCACCCTGTGGACACGGGGCCAAGTTTTGACCAAAATCCAAGAGGTGCTGGTGCCGCGGGAGGGGATGGGTGGGGGGAGCTGGGTGTGCACTGGGCAGCCTCGCAGGGCTGCTGCTCTTTCGAGAGGACTTCTGTGACATTGCCTGACTTACTCCCAAGCCCGTGGCTGCCCTTTGCCCTCACCCTTTATCCGGCACCCCCCTGGACGCAGGGAGCAGCACCCGGTCCTGCCTCAGAGCCGCCACAGGTCGGCTCAAACCCGAGCAGTGCAGCAGAAGGGCTCTCCCAGGTCCCTTCCCACCCGAACCACGCAGTGACCCCGCGAGACACACGACTCCAATGATTACACGCAATACCTATCGCGTGAATTATTTGTGGCCATAACGCACCATTTGTGCAGCGCCGGACCAACCTCTCTGCTAAAATTTAGCTGCCGGCTGAGCCCGGCGGTGGCCCCTGTCCCGTCCCTTTGTGCGGACATGCACAGCCTCTCCTGAACGCCGCAGCCCTTGGCTGGAGGACCAGCAGGACCAGTAGAGGGAGCGCGGGATTGGGTTTGGCTGCAGTTCGCCGGGGAGGGTCGGTGGAGCCTTTTCCCCCTCTGGTCTGGGAGAAAACAAGAGGGGTTTCCGCAAAGGCACAGCAGAAAACAAGACAAAAATGTAATAAAAAGAGCTTTATAACCAAGCAGCCACATAATGGTATTTCCCAAAAACATTTTCTCAGTCGTGGAATCATGGAATCATAAAATGGTTTGGGTTGGAAGGGGCCTTAGAGAGCATCTGTTTGTAACCCTCTGCCATGGGCAGGGACACCTTCCACCAGCCCAGGCTGCTCCCCGTCCAACCTGGCCTTGGACACTTCCAGGGATCCAGGGGCAGCCACAGCTTCTCTGGGCAACCTGTGCCAGGGCCTCCCACCCTCATAGCCAGGAATTCCTTCCCAATATCCCACCTAACCCTGCCCTCTGGCAGTGGGAAGCCATTCCCTGTGTTGTCCCCACTCCCCCTCCAGCTCTCCTGGAGCCCCTTTAGGCCCTGCAAGGGGCTTTCAGGTCTCCCTGGATCCTTCTCTTCTCCAGGTGAACCCCCTCACTTGCCCAAAGCCCCAACCAGAGCACAAGGAGTGGGATCCAGGGACACAAACCAGGCTGGCCCCCAGCACCCAGGGCTGTGTTTGTGTGTGGATGGAGTTTGCTCAGCCCTGGAGAATTAGATGTCCTGGGAAGATTAAACGTGGCTCCTGCTCATCCCCAATCCCAGCAGCAAACAGGAGCACCAGGGTTTGGGCAGCAGCTTTAATGGGTGCCTTGGAGGGACCCCTGGGTGTGTTTGCTGTGGGGGCTGAGCACTGCTGCCTGGGCAGGGTGGTGGGCAGTGTGGAGCTGAGCTGTGCCCCCGTGCTGTGTGCCAGGAGCACCCTCTGCCCAGCCCGCCCTTGCACAGGAACCACTTTGCTGCTGGGTTTACCCCCCTTGGAACTGGCTGTATTTTAGTTTATGGTTTGGGAGTCAAAGGGTCAGGCAGGACCTGAATGAGTTTGGGTGTTTTTAAAAAGTGGATGAGAAGAAAGCAGGGAGAATCCAAATGCATTGCCCAGGAGAGTTACTTCTGCTTCATTTCCCTGCATTTTAACTCTGCTCTAGTCCTTTTTTTTTTAATACAACTGATAGGCCTGGAATTGGCCTGGAGTTGCTTAAAAGCTTGTGTGGATGTGGCACTTGGGGCCGTGGGTTGGTGGTGGGCTTGGCAGTGCTGGGGGAATGGTTGGACTTGATGGTCTCAGAGGGCTTTTGCAACCCTAATGATTCTGTGATTCTCTGATTCCAGTACCTGGCTGAGCTCAGCTGCACTGTAATATTGTGTAAAATATACCAAAGGGTTTAAAATGAATCTCTTTGGGCCAGACTAGGTTTGAGCAGATAATCAGTGATGCCTGCTGTGGCCTGATGAGTGAGACAATCACAGGATGGGTTGGGTTGGAAGGGATCCTCATGGATCTCACCCAGTCCCACCCCCTGCCGTGGGCAGGGACACCTTCCACTAGCCCAGGTCTCTCCAAGCCCCATCCAGCCTGGCCTTGGACACTTCCAGGGATCCAGGGGCAGCCACAGCTTCTCTGGGCAGCCTGTGCCAGGGCCTCGCCACCCTCTCCTCAAGCATCAGTGCCCAGCCTCACACAGGGAATTGCCTGTTCTCTGCCTGCCCATGGCCTGGGGCACGACAGTCCAGTCCATAGAAAATCCCAGCCACATCTCAAGGGGTGAATTAAATCAGGCTGGGTAAAGCAGAGCTGAACTCCTGGGCTGGTAAAGTCACTCAGAAGCCCTAACTCCAATTAGCTTAATTCCCCTCCAAAATGAATTAAAACCCAAAGAAAACAAGTACTAAATGAGGGGCACTTTAATTCCATCTAAGAGCATCTACTTGGGATGTTAATGCCATTTAACTAATCCAGTTTAAAATTGATTTGGATTAATTTGCTTGAGATCCTCACCAGGACATGGGCTCTTTTTGGGGCTCCTGGAAGTTTGCATGTGCAACTCCCTGGCTCGGCTGGCAGTGCATGGAGAAGGTCTCACTCAGGAGCTGGAGGAACTGGGGAAGGGTTTCACCCATGTCTTGGACTCATATTTGAGCAGAGAGAATAAGGGGAGTTTTCTGTTTCAGAGCAATCACTGCAAGCCCTGAAAAACTGTAGCTGTCAAGATATTTTTTCCACGATGAAGCACAAAATAGATCTCATCCTTCAAAACCCAAATTTAAATTCAGTAAGTTCTTCACTGAAAGGGGTGTCCAGCCCTGGCACAGGCTTTCCAGGGCAGGGGTGGAGTCCCCATCCCTGGAAGAATTAAACAGCTCTTTGGATGTGGCACTTGGGGACATGGATTAGTGGTGGCCTTGGCAGGGCTGGGGGAACGGTTGAACTCAATGATCTTAGAGGGCTTTCCAACTTAAATGATTAGGATTTGTTAGGAAGGCCAGCATCACCCCCCATCTGGGATGCAAAGGGCCTCATAGCACCTCTGAGAAGGGATCATCACTGCTGGCAGCAGCCAGGACACCAGGCAGCACCCTGACCGTGCCGGGGGCAGCTCGAGGAAGTCAAACCCCCATGGCTGGGTTTGGAGGGCACAGCCCTGAGCTGCTGCAGCTCCCTGCCTTCAGAACACAGGGAAGACACAGGAACTGGGCACCCCTGGCGCCTGGGAGATGAGGAACTGCTCCTGGCTGAGCTGGGCTCGGGCATTGGCTCAGTGAGGTGCTCACACGTGTGACACTGGCCTGGCTGGACACTGAAGTCCTTGCACACTTATGGAATGTTCCACTCACCCACAAAGCCCAGAGCAGCAAACGCCTTCCAGGGGGTGGGGGAATGACAACCCATGCAAGGCAGGAGAGAGGACAGTCCCACCCCTTGGCACCCCAACCCAGCTCTGTAAGGCACCTGGGGCTGTGCAGGGTCAGGGATTAACTTCCCTGGCGGTTTGGGAATGGAGATTGACCTCTGGCAAGTGGAGAGGGGAGAAGGGAATAGCCAGTGGGAACAATCCAGAAGGGAGGGTGGAGTTTCTATGTTAAAGAATTTCCAGAAGGAGAAGGGAGGGTGAGAGTCCAGGGGCCTGACCTCAGTGTGAGAGACTTTGCCCGAGTCTCTCCTCTGCTGCAGATTTCCTTCTCAGCCCTGTCCAGGCTCCCTGGTTTCTCTGGGAGCTCTGCCCAGCTCATCCAGGTGTGAGCAGGCACTGTGACCAAACGGGGACCTGCTTTCCCCAGGGCAACACAGAGCCACAAACGTTGCAGTTTCCAACACACCGAGAGCCTTCGCCTTCCCTCCCTGCTCGTAAATCACCTGGAGATGAAGGGCTGTTTGGGAGCTGAAGATGAATGCAGGGAACATTGATGCAAGCTGAGATCGCTCAAAAAAAGAGCACAGGGTGGCAGGGGCCCCGGGCACTTAGTGGCTGGGCCATCTGCCCTGTTCCTGCTGGACAGGTCTGCACCCGGGCAGGGGGGGACTGGTGTTTGTCCACCCCCTCATTAGGAGCAGGCGCCTGAATGGGCTCATGCGAACAGTCAACAGAGCTTTGGGACAGGGGGGAAATGAGCCATGAGGGAAGGAAGGGAAATACAGCCCCACCATTAACCTGCAGCTCTGGCTGCTCCAGCAGGGCACAAACACCGTCAGCTGCACCCTGAGGGGGAAGGGGGTTCTGGGAGGGGTGACACCCAAAAATGCACAGGGTTTGGCTCTGCTTGAGCACAAGAGCCTTGGAGCTGCCTGCAAGTTCGTGGTGGCTCTGTGATCACAGAATCACAGCATTGTTTAGGCTGGAAAAGCCCTCTCAGACCATTGAGTCCAACCGTTCCCCCAGCACTGCCACGGTCACCACTGGACCACGTCCCCAAGTGCCACATCCACATGGTTTTCGAACACCTTCAGGGATGGTGATTCCACTGATTTTTAGCTTTTTTCCCCGCATTAGGAATTGTGTTGGAGGACATTTTACACCAAGCCAGCTCCCAACAGCACCTGGACCAGCCCAAGGCAGCACGAGGGACTGGGCCTTTGGAAAAGTCATCTTGGGCCCATGGGTGGGGGGAGATGGAAACGCTGGCAATGAAACACAGCTGGGTGAAAAAGGATGGGGTTGGGCCAGTGGACCCTTTCCAACAGCAGGCGTGGTGGGTGCTAAGGAAGCCCCTCCAGGAACGCCTCACCCGCTCTGCAGAGCAAACACTCCCCCCCAGAGGTGACAGCCCCGACTCACAGCCCCTTCTTGGCTTCATCCCCCTGTCCAGCTGGTGAAGACAACGGAGCTGGACCCCAGGCAGAACTACCTGCTGGGCTTCCACCCCCACGGGGTCCTGGCGACTGGAGCCTTCCTCAATTTCTGCACGGAGGCCTCGGGCTTTTCCACGCTCTTCCCGGGCATCACCCCCCACCTGATGATGCTCTCCCTGTGGTTCCGGGTGCCCTTCCTCAGGGACTACCTGATGAGTGGAGGTGAGGAGCACGGCTGGGGGGGTGGGAGACAGAGGGGAAAAGAAGCCAAGGGGCTGTTTTCCCCCATCTGTGGCCGGTTGGACCCCGTGCGTGGACGCAGCCGCTGCAGCTGGCACCCCAAAAACACCCTGGCGTTACAAATTGCCCTCCTAGTTGTTATCTCTGCAGTTCCACTTCACAGATGGTCTCTGGGCTCAGGGCATCCCAGCCAGGTGCTGTGCCACAGCAAAAGGCAGAGGAAACTGTGAGCAGAAGTATCTGCTGCTTGCAGGGTGAGAGGATGAAAACAGCAGCTCGTGCTGCTGCAGAATGACGGGGCAGGGGAGGAAGGAGTAGCAGCAAAAGGGAATAGGAAATGGAATAGGTAAAAATTAAATGGAGAGAGGGGAAAGGGGATTTTGAGAGGTGTTTAGAGCCTGGCAGGATGGCCTCCATCTCTCACCAGTGGGCTTGGGCACGGCCACTTCCCCAGCTGAATGTGGGCAGAATTCAACAGACTAAACACAGGCATCCAGTTCCACCTGACGGACCCCAGGGCATCCATCACCCTGTTTTGCACAGAAACTCTGGCTCCTGCTGCTGAAAAAATATTTACCTGGACGGTGAGGAAGCAAAACAGTGAGATGGGAGAGAGTTGTGACCCAGGCAAGGGAAGGTTTAGTCCCTGTAATGCAGGAGTTTGGTGCATAGCTCGTTTTCAGGTCCATTGAGTCCGTTTCACGAAGAAGTTTTAATTTGCAAATTATTTCAGCCCCTGAAACAAGGATTTTATTTATTTTTTTTTTTTTAGATAATCAAGACAATGTCGCTTTGTCATTTCTGAATTAAAGATTTCTAACTTTTGCAAGTAAACAACATCAAGGGACCAAATTCCTCATTACATTCCACTTTAAATCAGCAGCATCCACTGAAATTCACGTTTTGACCTAAAGCAAATGTTTCCCTGACTTTAGAACGGTTCAGGATTGGACACGGTTTCACTTGCCAACAAACCAAAACAGATTTTCCCCGGGGCTTAAGCGCAGTTAGTTCTCAGTCTATTTTATTCCTAATTTTTTTTTCCCCTCATTACTCCCTTCTGAAGCAGACAGCAAAGGGATAATTGTGTGTTCACCCAGCAGGGCTGTGCCCCAATCCAGCACCTTTCAGGGGGCCAAAGAGCAGGAAAACTCTGGAAATGAAGAGTCTGGCACCCCTCCAGAGGTGGATAACTGGGGGGGGGGACGGACATCCAGGGCACAGCAGTGGGGTGGGTTTGACAGATCTCATCATTCACCCCTCTGTGTCCCCCAGGCCTCGTCCCCTCTGACAAGGAGAGTGCCTCCCACGTGCTGCAGAGGCCGGGGGGGGGGAACCTGCTGGCCATCATCGTCGGGGGGGCTCAGGAGGCCCTGGATGCCCGGCCGGGGTCCTGCACGCTGCTGCTGAGGAACAGGAAGGGCTTCGTGCGCTTGGCCATCCAGCACGGGTGAGCAGGGCCACGGGGGGGGCTCTGGGCGGGGTGGTGGGGGGTGTGGGACGGGAACGGGGGGGTTTGGGGTGGGCTGGGCTGATCCTGACACCCCCAGCCCGGGTTCCTCTGCCGCAGCACCCCGCTGGTCCCCGCCTTCTCCTTCGGGGAGAACGACCTCTTCGACCAGGTGTGGAACCCCAAGGGCTCCTGGCTGAGGTGGATCCAGCACCGGCTCCAGCGGGTCATGGGCATCTCCCTGCCCCTCTTCCACGCGCGAGGCGTCTTCCAGTACAGCTTCGGGCTCGTGCCCTACCGGCGCCCCATCTGCACCGTGGGTGAGTCCCTCCCCAGAGCCCCGGCACACCCCCGGGCCCCTGGGAGACCACGGCTCAGAAGACCTTGGGTTTTGAAGGACTTTTGCCCGGTTTCAACAACCCCACACCCGTGAACCCGGGGAATTAATCCAGCCAGAGCCACTGTTTGGAAAGGCTGGAGCTCACCCCACTGATTCAGTTTGACAGCCAGCAATTACTCCTAATGGCATTAGGACCTGTTTGCATCTTCTCAATGGTTTTATGGGCTGGGCCGTATCACCAGGGCTCTCCATTAGCTGGGTGAGGGATTGTGATACAGGGTGGTGAAACCCTCCCTCACCTGACAAACACAATCTGAGCAAGAGCCCAGAGCACGAGAGGAGCCTCACGGACCCCCCCTGCCCCTGCAGGCACCTGGTCCTGCTCCTGCTGGCTCTGGGAGACGGGAAGGTGCTTATTCTTGTGCCAGGAATAAAAACATTTAGGTTTACCTCGAATTAAACGTGATCTTCTTAAGATAAGGGGGCACTTGATCCCTAACAAAAACCAAACGATTCAGAAAAACTTTAATCTGAGCAAAGTGGAAGCAACTCCACTGCAGGCGTGTTTATTCAGCCTGCCACTGGCTCCTCTTTAATGCCTGTGCTTCTTTTCCAGTTGGGAAGCCAATTACAGTGCAGAAGAAGCAGAAACCCTCTGAGGAAGAAGTGGATCGAGTCCACGAGAAATACCTGAATGAGCTGTCCAAGCTCTTTGAGGAGCACAAAGCTGAGTATAACGTCCCAGCTGACAGCCACCTGGAGTTTATCTAGAGTGCCTCCAAGCAAGGTGAAACCACGGAGATCAAGCTCCAGGCTTTCCCTTTCCCTGGAACTATCTCACAACCTCAACACAGTCACAGTTAACACACAATCCGTACAGCGTAGGGAGAAGGAACTTGATTTTCCCAGGATTTGATGGGTGTAGAGCCAGAATTTTCGTTTTTTCATCACACAAGGGACACGTGGAAGGTATAAAGAAGGAGAAGAGAAAAAAATCCCATCTGTGGACAGCACTACTGAAACTCCCCAGCACACTCCCAGCCTGCCTTGGACAGCAGTTTTCCCAGATATTTCCAGGCGGATCTGAATTCCTTAAACTTTCCCTTGCGTTATTTTCATTCTGAAATGGGATGATGAGCCATAATTCCTGCTGAATGTATGTGTTTTTTTAAAAATATAATTCACCCTGATCAACAAACAAACACAGTTTGCTTGGTGCCTGTAATTGCCCTGAGCTCTTTTCTCCCCACCTGCAGCACAGTTTGTCAGTAAGCTCATATTCCGTAGCCTGGTGCCGGGCACCCTCAGCAGCAACACCACAGAGAGGCTAAGAGAGGGCTCATCCAGTGGGTTCAGCATCCCTGGGCTCCAAGAGTGCTGCTTGTACCCTGATTAATGTCACCCCAGACCCCCCTGCATGAGACCCCCTCCTCCTGCAGGTGCTTTTTGTTTTACAGGTGAGACCATTTCCCAAGGGGAGAGGAGCACGGGAGGGCAGGGACAAGTGACTTGGGGCAGGAAATATCCCCTGGGGGGGTGGGTCTGGGAGAGCCACATTTGGCAGGTGACCAAGCTGCTGCTTTTTGACACCCAGAACTTGGTTAAACTCTGCACTTAATGGGATTTTGCAGCGTGGAAGTTTCGGGTGGCAGGAAGGCACCTGCTCAGATCAGCTCTGCACCACCCTACAGAGCCCTGAGACCTTCATGTCTTCTTCTCTCTCTCTCTCTCTCTCCCTTCATTTCCCTTTCTCTTCCCCCACATCCCATTCCCAACCTTCAAGGAGTCACCAAAAATCCCACAGATCATGTGCACTTCGTTTTTGTCCCTGAAACTGCAACAATTGCATTTTTGGACAAGTTTTCCTTGTTCAAAAGTGAAAACTCTGCCTCAATTGACAATACTGGGGCCACCGCTGGACTTTGTTTCCTTTCCCCTTTCCTCCCTCCCTGAGCAAGTTATTCCATTGGATTCTTAATCTGAATGACCTGCTGCAAATCCAGCTGTTCCCAGGAAACAAGCAGTAACAGGGAAGAATTTGGTGGAGCCCTTATCAACATTTCTAAACGCTCCTGTAATCCCACCCTTAATCCAGTCAAATAAAGCAGGTCACCTGCTATGATTTCTTCCTTGCTTTCTATAAATAGATTTTTTTTTATACTGTCCTTAATTAAGCACAGAGGTGCCTGAACAGGAGGAAGTTTTATGCACCAGAAAAATTAAAATATTTCTCTCCCACCCTTTTTTTTTCGATGTTCATCCCCATCCAAACTTTATCCTGGCTCCAGATTTTTTTTCCCATCCTTTCTTCTGCCTTCCCTGCCACTGGTCACCCACCCCCAGCTGGGTCATCCTGAGTGGTGCTGACATCCTGAAGGAGGGGAAAGGCAGAAAATGACTTGTGAGGGAAATCTGCCAGGGAGGAGTGGGGAGGAGGATGCAGGAGCTGCCTGAGGGGTGGTGGGGTGGTCAGGGAGACCCAACAGCAAAGGAGAGGGGTCGGAGGAAGGGGTTGGCTACACAGAACTGGCTTCCCTCAAGGTCAGTTTTAGCCACAGACTGGAACATGCCCTTGATCCCTCAGGGACCTACATAACCCAGGAGAGAGGGGCCAGTGCCTGGCCTTGTGTTAAATATATAAATATAACATTGAAACAACAACTCATTGGTGTCCTTGCAGCCGGGGCTGTTCGGGGGCTCAGCACCAAGAGGGGTCTCATCCCAAGAGGCCAGAGCTGGCTCGGAGTGAAACTCTGTAAATCCCGAGGCTTTGGTGCTATTTCAGCCTCCTCAGAGCTGTCTGGAGGATTAAAAGTCCTCCAGGGCTGCACAAGGCAGGAGAAGCCTTAAGGAAGCAGCAGTGCCCAAACCAGCCAGTCAAACCAAACAGCACTGGGGTTGGACTCTGAGCTTGGGACTGGCTCAGCTGGAGGCACAAATGGTACAGCTGAGGGACCCCCAAGCTGCCACCTGAAAACAGGGACCATTTGCAGCCCAAACAACACCGGGTGTTTCCCTCCAGCACATCCACTCCCTTCTTCTGTGCCTGGGTTTGATTTCAGAAACAACCCCGAGGAGAAGAGAGGAATTCAACTGTCCCTCCCTTGCAGGAATTTCAAATTTCACCCTTTTTTGGGGACTTCTGTGGAAAATCCAAATTGGCAAACGAGGTAGAAGATAAAAGCGTGGTGACTTGGTATTCCCCTGCTGTCTGCCTCTTCCTCCCACCTCTTGCCTCCTGATCTCTCCTGTATTTCTGCTGTGAGAGGCTCTAAGCTGGATTTGCCTTACTTAGCAGGTCCAGATCATGGGGCTCAGAAAAAAAAACCTTGATGACTGATGAATACAAAATATGGACTAATTCTCCAAAGGAGGAAAGCCAAGCAAAAATGCCTTTTTTTTGCCCCTCTGTGGCTCTAGCCCCTCAAAGTTGCTTTGCTGCCCTGGGAGTGGGGTTAGAAGGTTGCTTGCTGCGCTTGCTGTTGCAGAAAACAACTGGAAAAATGTGTGGTTTTCTGCTCAGGGGAAGAATTGCTGCCTTTAGCTCAATAAAGTCCCCAAATGTGGTATGTTAAACATCCCTCTCTCACACCACGGAGCTTTTTCCTTTTCCAGAAAGGAAATAAAAATGCAAGTGCATCTGAAACCCATCACTTTGCATTTAAAAAAAAAAAAATCATTAAAAACATTTAAAAAGACAAGTCTCCCCATGAATATTGACACTTTTTTTGGGGTAGTTCTGTCTGATTTGTACCCAGGGAGCTGCTTCTCTGCTTCTTCCCATCACCTGAGCTCAGCTCTTGGCACAGCCTTTCTGGGAGGAAGATGCCCCCAGAATTCCATACAGAAACCACAACGGGAAGGATTTGAAATCCCTGGGGTTTTATGAAATGCTTTCAGGAAACCACAAATGCACAGAATATCACACATTCACAGGACACTGTGCCTGCACAGGAGAAAAATAATGCAAAGAACAAAAATGAAGGAAGTGAGGAAGGTTTTCTGATGCCCTAAAATTGAAGGGGAACAGGTGCCAGCAAACAGTGCTTTTATCTTCAGCACTGCCAGCAAGGACAGGACTTGGTTGCTCATCTCAAACAAAAGCTTCTGGACAAGGGGGTGTGTGGATGCTGAGGAATTCAGAGGAATTCACCTCCACATCACCAGGGACTTTGGACTGGGAGAGCAGCTCTGCACTGCCAAAGGCAGGTGAACAGGGCTCTGGATTCTTCCCCCAAGGGAGTGTCCTGAGGTGCAGGGGATGTCCTGAGGTGCAGGGGACATCCTGAGGTCCAGGGGACGTCCTGAGGTGCAGGGGATGTCCTGAGGTGCAGGGGACGTCCTGAGGTGCAGGGGATGTCCTGAGGTGCAGGGGACGTCCTGAGGTGCAGGGGATGTCCTGAGGTTGGGATTTTCAGAACTGTTTACAAAGTGTTTATCTCCCACCTCCTGAAGAGGGCATCCTCTAAGCTGTGGGGATCTCCCAGAAAGCCTGAGCACCTCGTTTTCCTCATCAGCAACCCTAAAATTCGGAGAGACTGGGCTCCACTCCGTGCTCCCTCCCTGCAGCCACAGCGTGTCCCTCGGAGGAGGGTGACAGGATCCTCCAGCCTGTGTTTTGGGTCAGTCCCATGACATTCCCTGCAAATCCCAGGGTGTGCCTTGCTTCCCGGGACTGCCAAGCACTTTACAAGTAAATAGGATCCCTAATCCCCAAGAGGTGGAGCAGGAGCTCCCCTAACCCCTCCGCTGGTGCTGGGCTGCTGTTGACCCCGGACCAGGAACGTCAGAGGGCCAGAGATAAGGAATAAGCAAGACCCTGTGGCCCAAATTCCCAGGTCACCCAGCCCCGAGTGATCTGCTGGAGGAAGGCTGCAGCAAAGTTGAGACCCAAATCCTCCTGAACCATAGAATAGCTCACCACCCTCACTGTAAAACACTTCTTCCTGTATCCAACCTAAACCAATCCTCTTTTCCATGAATATAGAGGTAAACAGGAGAAGGAAGGACATCAGTCTAGGAAGAAATAGGCCAAGCAAGTTGAAATTAAAAGAACTTTAAAGCAAGAAAGCGGGACGGCTAAATTCTTACTTTAAAACGAGAAACAAAGAGGTGATGACCAGATTTGACAGGCATTTAGTATAAAACCTGTTCTCTTCCTCAGAAAGTGCAAATGGCACAGCACAAGTCCTCTCCACATTAACCCCGTGGCTCAGGAGCCCCTGCAGCCCCCACACCACGCTGGTGATGGGTCTCCCTCGCCAGACTTCAGGCCTGGGCACGGCTGGAGCAGCAGGAAAGGTTAATTCTCACTGACAGCTTTATTTGGGCAAAGAGACCTTCCTTCTACCACCTCACTTTCTTTTGTGTTGGCCAGCACAGAGCATTAGAGGCATCAGGAGCAAGGAAAGCCAGGAACGAGCCAAACCACTGGCCACTGGTGGCAGTAGGAAGGAAGGGGTACTGATCACTTCCTAGCAGGTCACGCTAAAACTGGCCTCACCAAAGATCTGCTGAAGCCTATTAGCCAAGGCACATCCTGGGGCAAATCCTCTTAGAGCAGTGGAGGTGAGAATGGAGCTGATGTTACCCTTCCCAGCGCCGCAATCACAGAGAGCCAGGGCTGGGAAGGGGTATTAAGGGGTCAGCAGGGCCATGCCCTTTATCTCAAGGAAGGATCAAGTCCATCCATGTCATGTGTCACCAGGCAGACATGGTGTTAACATGCTCTGAAAACTCTCTACGATGAAGATGCCACAGCCTTTCCAGAGAATTTATACCCAGCCCGAATTCTGCCCCAAATTCCCAAGGCTGTGATTAGGGCCCAGGGCTTTTGTTCCCATCCAGTGCGGGCATGAAGACAAGATAAATCCCTTCTCTGTGTCTGTCTCCATGCCTTTATATATCTTGTCTCCTCAACCCACAGTTCTGCAAGCTCAAACACGTTTATTTGATCAGTTGGATCCAGCAAAACCTCCCCCAGGATGGGGGCTTGTGTGCACATACACCTGTGGGTGTATTTTGTGGGTGTGTTTTGATGATCAGCTCAGCCTCTGGAGCTGGATGACAAGGGGGCCACGAGGGCTTCCACAAGTCTGAAAGAGCTGCTGGAAAATGGCCTGTGGAAATTGTAGAAATGATGTTCTTCCCACCTGTATTTCGAGCCTCCCCCCCGTCTTTGGAGGCTGGTGCTGTCCCAGGGCTGTCCGGTTGCCAGCAGAGAGGTCTGAGGAGTTCACAGGGAAGCCTTGAGGAAAAATCACTCTCCCTCACGGGCAAGAGCTGAAAATGCTCATTTTTAAAGAAGCATAACGTGATGCTTCCTAAAAGATCATGGGAGTCTCCCACCTTTCAATAAGGGGAAACTATTTTTCCCTGTTATATTTAACCAGTTTCCCACGTCTCATTTCCCCACGCCCTTCTTGAAGAAGAAAGCAAACATAATGGAGAAAAACACTAAAATCACCTTTTCTGGGGGGTGGGGGTGGTGTGTGTGTGTGTGCCAATCCTTGTTTCACAAAATCCCCTGCAACTGGATTCCAAATGGAGCTGGTTAACTGTCTATTACTAATTCTCCAGTGCTCATTCAGCACAGGGACCAAAGTTCTTTGGCCATACAGTTAATTTTTAGGTGCTCTAATTTTAGACTGTAGCTAGGCAGCTCTACCCTGACTTGCAGCCAACAGCCAAAATCTGGCTTTGCTCTGTGACTTGCATAAATCTTCCTATCTGTCTGGTGGGGAAAAGCGAGGGTGGGACTTTTTTTTTTAAAAATATACATTTCTATGTTTTATTTTGGTTTTAATGCCCTCCAGCACAAAGCTCACTCTGAAGCCTCTCTTGCAGTTTTGCCCTGAACTTTGCTTCCACTCGTGAAAAAAAAAAAAAAAAAGAAGAAAGGAGGTGTAAGTGCAGCTTAGAAGGAGAAGAAATGGCTACACTTCAAACCCTCTGTAACGTTAAATAACTTTTAACTCCATGAACAGAAAAAGAAGTGCTGTGAAAACAGCTGATTCCAGCTCTGGGCACCGAAGGGGTTGTGCCATTAACCAGGGAGTGTCACAGGACACTGCCCAAAATAGTGACTGTGGCCAAACTGAGCAGGGAGCTCTGCAGGGTTGGTGCTCCTACCCCACACTGAGAAAGGAGACAGGACCAGTGCATGGAAGGAGTGTGGGGTTTCTGGTCCATCTCTGGTGATGGGCCAGTCTGGGCTCCTAAAAACACTCCAGCAAACTCAAAAGCAGGGGCAGAAAAGAGAGTCCAGGCACTGCTGTGCCCCTGAGGTGACAGAACGTTTCCACCAGAACAAACAGGACCTGCAGGATCCCACCAGAAGCCACGGCCAGGAAGCAGCAGAGACCAGGGGTAGCCTTGAACCTTATGAATCCAAGGCTAAGGAAAGGGGTGAAGGACCAGGCGTGGAATTCCTACAACCACCTAAACCTGCACTGTTCCTTCAGAGGGATTCAGCAGCTCAGTGCCCCAGCAACCTGTGCCTCAGTTCCCCCCTCCGTGCCCAGGGCTCACACAGCCTTGGGGGTTATTGGAAGCTCTGTAGGTTTATTTGAAGCTCTGTAGGTTTATTTGAAGCTCTGTAGGTGCTGTGTGGGGAGGTGGGAACACACCCTGAGCTCAAGATTCAGCTCATCGCTCAGGTGAGGTCTAAGCCAAGAGCACAGGTCCATAAACATCCCCTGGAACCAGAACTGTTCCCATTTAGGCAGGAAAAAGGATGAAGGGAGAGATGAACCCTCCACTGACTTTCTGCCACCTCAGTACAAAGTGTTCAACACACCCCGGGGCAGGTGATGGATGAGCCTCCCCGAGGGCAGGGGCACAGGTCTGGGGGCACCCTTGTTTGTGTGTCCCTCCCCAGTGGCACGTGGGGGCTCAGGTTGCATTTTGGGCTTGTTGGGAGTAGTTCCTGCCCTCCTGTGCCTGAATTAACTGGCAAAGGAAGGGGACACAGTGTCTTGGAGGGAGAGCAGAGGGCACCGCAGGTGACACGCAAGGCAAAGGGGGCACAGACAGTCACATTTATGGCAGGGAGAAAAACAACCACTGCAGGAGTGAGAAACAGCTTGTCACTGTTTTTTCTGCTTGGCAACCTGACAAAAGCAAACCTTGCTGGCTCCTGACTGGGGTTCAAACTCCTTGTGAAATCCCAGCTCTTATGGTCTGGTTTGCCGTTTGTGTCACTGGAGATTCGCCATCGCTCCCAGTGGGGGGATGTCACAGGTCAGAGGAGGGGACAGGGGGACAGCAGACACGACCTGGAGGTCCCTGTGATCTGCTGGGACACAATTTGGCAGCACAGACTTCGTGTGCTTGCAGAGCTCCGTGCAGGGCTTTCCCTCTCCATGGGGATGCAAGGAGAGCAGACCTGATTTCCAACCCGAATTCATCCCCCTGCAGGCATGGGAGGAGGGGCTGGAGTGTGCTCAGGGAAAGGAACGGAGCTGGGAAGGGGCTGGAGCACCAGGAGAGGCTGAGGGAGCTGGGGGGGCTCAGCCTGGAGAAAAGGAGGCTCAGGGGGGACCTTCTGGCTCTGCAACTCCCTGACAGGAGGGGGGAGCCAAGAACAAGGGACAGGACAAGGGGAAACGGCCTCAAGCTGTGCCAGGGGAGGGTCAGGCTGGATACTGGGGAAAACTCCTTCATGAAAAGGGTTGTCCAGCCCTGGACCAGGGCAGAGGGGGAGTCCCCATCCCTGGAGGGATTTAACAGCCCTGTGCATGTGGCACTTGGGGACAGGGGTGAGCGGTGGCCTGGGCAGTGCTGGGTTGACAGTTGAACTCGATAATCTCAGAATGCTTTTCCAAAACATAAATGGTTTTGTGATTCCACAAAATAAGCACTGAGCTGGACCTGATCAATGACCCACATTATGGCCTCCACCACAGGGGTGGATCCATCATCCTCTTAGTGAGCTCAGGAGCAGAAACCAGGGAGAAAAAGCCCTTTTCAGATGCTGTGGTTGCACTCCATGCAGAGATGGATGGATTGATGGACAACCCTCGGAGCTGTAAATCCTGAGTCTTTAAGACACGTATTAACCCTGGAAACAAAAATCTACTAAAAATAATAATATTGCCCCGAAAGAGGAAACTTAAAAATCCATAAGCACAGGGTTAACCACAGGCAGGGAAATCTCCATGGTTTTAAGTCAGAGCAGGAGAATTACCAGGATAGATAAGGCCTCCTGGGGCTCATGTGTTCTGACGTGCCAAATGCAGGGAGTTTCTTACATGACCCAAACCTCTGGCCCCTGGGTGAAAACACTGGACACTGATGCTTTGAGAGCAGGGTATTTTGTGCCACAGAAAGAGAGCTACAGAGCTGCACACCAACTGCTGACTCAAGGTACTGCAAATCCTCCCCACGCCTTGCAAATGGTTCTTCCAGTCCCTGAATAGAGGTGGGAAGGGAAAAACAAATGTGTCCTCAAAAGCTTTTATTCAACAGGCATCGTCCCAAAAATTAAAAAAATAAAAAAAAGCATTAAAAAATGTGGCTGTGTAAGGGTGCATTGCTGCTCTGCTGCGAGATTCTGTTGCTGCTAAAATCCAGAAATAAAGGAGTCTGAAACTATTGTGCATTGTTCTTGGCTGCAGGGAGCTGGAGGACTGGCTCCTGCCCGTGTTACTCTGTCCACAACCCATGTTTTTCAGGCTCAGGTGGAGGAATAGGAGGGTGTTTGAAAGGGTGTTATTGTCCAAGAATAATCATGCCAGACACACAGGGTAATAATAGACAGGGTTGTGTATCTCCTGCACCAACCCAAGCACCAAGAAAACAAACCAGGGGCTCTTCCAAACCCTCTGTGGAAGCGGCAGTGGGTGGTGGTAAAAGGCATCCTGGGGGAACAGAGCCAAGGCAGTCCTAGTCTGTTCTTTGGGACTGTTTGCTGATTTCCAGGGACCTGAATGGGAGAGACAAAAAAAAAAAGGTTGTAGGACACGTACTGGTGGAAGAAGTGAGGTGGGAGCTGGCTGGGCCCTGTGTCAGTCACAGAGTCCCAGGATGGGTTGGGTTGGAAGGAACACTAAAGATCATCCAGTGCCACCCCCTGCCACGGGCAGGGACACCTTCCACTAGCCCAGGTTGCTCCAACCTGGCCTTGGACACTCCCAGGGATCCAGGGGCAGCCACAGCTTCTGTGGGCACCCTGTGCCAGGGCCTCCCCACCCTCACAGCCGGGAATTCCTTCCCAATGTCCCACCTAATCCTGCCCTGAGGCAGTTTAAAGGCGTGCCCCCTCATTGTGTCCCTACATGCCCCTGTGAGGGTGGGGGCTGTCCTGGGGCTCAGCTGCATTGTCAGAAGTTTGGGCTCAGCTTTTCTTTCCTCCCAAGAAATGTGGTGTCACGATTTGCACCTGCAAGTCAAGGATTAAAGCTGCTGCTCAGCCTGGGGCTACGGTGGCTGTGCCTTTGCTCCTGCCAGCTGTGATGCTCCAGGAAGCACAAAGAGATTTTATAATTATTAGGGTTTTTATTTATTTTATTAGTGCATTCTTCCAGGCTGGGATGCTGTTGCAGTGTATGGAGCAAGAAAAGGAGCCCAGATCCCTCCCTGTGCCCTGGGCTGATCCCACAGCAGGGCAGGGGGGGAATCTGCCCATCTGCCCCTCTGCCCCCTCAGGTGAGACCCCCCTGCAGAGCTGCTCCAGCCCTGGGAACAGCTCAAGGACATGGAGCTGCTGGAAAGAGTCCAGAGGAGGCCCCGGAGATGCTGCCAGGGCTGGAGCCCCTCTGCTCTGGAGCCAGGCTGGGAGAGCTGGGGGGGTTCCCCTGGAGAAGAGAAGGCTCCAGGGAGAGCTGAGAGCCCCTTGCAGGGCCTAAAGGGGCTCCAGGAGAGTGGGAGAGGGACTGGGGACAAGGCATGGAGGGACAGGACACAGGGAATGGCTTCCCACTGCCAGAGGGCAGGGAGAGATGGGATATTGGGAAGGAATTCTTGGGTATGAGGGTGGTGAGGCCCTGGCACAGGTTACCCAGAGAAGCTGTGGCTGCCCCTGGGTCCCTGGAATGTCCAAGGCCAGCTTGGACAGGGTTTGGAGCAACCTCAGAGAGTGGGAGGGGTCCCTGCCCGTGGCAGGGGGTGGGACTGGATGGGCTTTAAGGTCCCTTCCAACCCAGACCAGTCTGTGATTCTGTGATCAGGATTCAGAGAGTTTGCACCAAAATATATAAAAAGGTGCCTGTAGGTCAACAGAAAGATGATGGATCTGGAGAGAAGGTGATCCCAGCACACAGACTTTTCTCTCTCTGCCTCTCTCCTGCTGTGACAACTCACCACTATGATTTTCTGCAGGTTTTTATTCCAGTTACAATAAGAAGTGATGCCTCAGCCCTCCTTTGCTTGCAGATAACTTTATTTAACTCTGCAGGGGACGCAGGCAGGAGAACACTCCCCTCTCACTCAGCAGTACTGCAGAGGGGATTTATTTCTGTTCTGGGCTCCCTTTTGGAGGTCCCAGCCAAGACTTGTTGGGCAAGACCCTTTCTTTAGACAAGCTCTTGCAATTTTACATTTTCATACAGATTTCAACAGGCCATTACAAGTGTTGGATCACAGCCCTGTGGCCAAATGGGGAGAGAACAAGTCCTGGTGCCAGTTTGACTCAAAAAGCCGGGGATGGGAATGCCTCGGGGGACTGAGAAAAAAAATAAACCACCTCTGAGTGGCAGATTTAAGCTCACCACAGCAGAAAATATGACATGGGTTTTTTTTGTGAAACACGCTGGTAGACACATCTCTCTGGGCCAAAAAGCAGATGTTGGGAAAAAGCTGCTGACTCGAGTGGGCACGATCCTGCTCCCACCCAAAAAACTAGTCAAAAGTTGAAGCATTTTCGGGGGTGTTTCAGTGGTGGTTGGTACCTGTCCTCCACGAGCTCCATGTGCTCCTTGCTTTCCATAGGCTTTTCCTTGAGGGATGTTAAAGTGCTTCTTAAACACAGATTATTCCATTTTGTGCAAATTGCAGAGGAGGAAAATGAAATTTGGGAAGGGGTGGCGGCCTGATCCTTTGTCCAGAGCTGTAGCAAAGTCCCCCCTTTACCAGCTGGGCTGGAAAAGACCCTGTTATAAAGAATCTGGTTCAATCTCATGGGAGCTGGGACGGACCCATCTGATCTCAGAAATCTCTTGGCAAGTGCAGCTACATTAAAGCCTTGGTTCAAACCTAAATAACCCCTTGTTTCTTAGGGATCCCTTGAACAGACCCTTGAACATGTCGTTAGAAGGAATGAGGCTTGGTCAGTGGTTTGGGCACAGGGTGCCCGGAGAAGCTGTGGCTGCCCCATCCCTGGGAGTGTCCGAGGACAGGTTGGAGCAACCTGGGCTAGTGGGAAGTGTCCCTGCCCACGGCAGGGAGTTGGAATAAGATGACCTTTAGTGTCCGCTCCACCCCACACCGTTCTGTGATTCTCTGTGGCAGGGAATGACACGCTCTGCAGAGGGGATGGGGGAGCCGCCCTTAATTGTCCCCCCGCTCCCAAATCCCCATCCCGCAGCATCCCCGGGGCCAAGGGCTTCGCTCCCACCCCCTCTCCCGGGCTGAGGGACGCGGGCGGTGCTGCCGGGCCCGCCCCTCCCCGCCCTCCTCCTCCTCCTCCTCCTCCTCCTCCTCCTCCTCCTCCTCCTCCCGGCTATAAAGGGATGCGGCGCCGGGGTTTCCCCCGCTCGCGGCTGCCCCGGGGAGCGGAGCCGGGGTCGCTTCTCCATCCCATGGCCGTGCCCGGGTCCTGACCGCCCCTCCGCCATGAAGACCATCATCGCCGCCTACTCCGGGGTGCTGCGAGGTACCGGGCTGGGCAGGAGGAGGAGGATGAGGAGGAGGATGCTGCGGGGCGGGCGCGGCGTTCCCGCGGTCCAAGGGCTGCGGTGGGAGCGGCGCCGAAACACCTTCGTGATGTCCCCCCCGTTGGGATTTTGGCGGCAGGAGCGGTTGTTCGAGGGGGAAGAGGAAGGAGAAGAGAGATGTGCAATGGCGGGGAGGCGGCTGCGGCTTTTCTGGGGTTGAGGATTACGAGTCTTTGCGCAGGTTCTGCGTTCTAAGCGAGCTCGGAGGCTCTGGGGGCTGAGGCTCCGGGCTGAGCTCCGGGGGCTGCTGGAAAGGGCTCCGCTTGGTCCAAGCGAGTTTGCACCTTGGCAAAATGTGGGCTTGGGTCACTTGCTTATAAACGAGCCTTTCCCCCCCCTTTCTGCGATGGTAGGAAGAGATGTGTAGTAGCTTTATAAATGCTGCATGGCTGGTAAAACTCAACCGCAGCCTTCTTTTCATAGAATCATGTAGGTTGGAAGAGGCCTCTTAAATTTATCAAATCCAACCGGTTTGTAATCCTGCGGTCCCACCCCTGCATCAACAGGAGAGGGGAAAGAAGCAACACGTTGCTATTCGTTGTTGCTTTACAATGGGGAGCTGAAGGCTCAATGTTCAGCGAGTGTTCGTGGGAAGAAGTCTCTCCGAGTTGGTTTTTACAGCTCTTGGTGCCGGTAAGTGACTTGTGAGAGCAGTGGGAAGGGTGTCAGCGGCTGACACCCATCGCGGGCAGAGCTGCCGCGGACACCCAGCGCTTCCCTGCACGCTGGGACATGTTGGGTGAAGGCTTCGGAGGCAACGCAGCGAATCCCGAAGCACAGGCTCCCTTGCCGGCTTGTAAAGGCAGCTCGGAGGATCCTGCAGGAATAAACTCAGCAGGTCTGAGCGTTTTGCCGGGCAGAGCTCTGTGCCCGTCCTGCAGGGGTGCTTGTCTGCGGGCAGAAGTCAGGGTTTGCAAACGGCGGGGGCTTTGCACGAGAATGCGCTCAGACAGCGATTTACCCCGTGATTTGGGGAGGGTCCTTGGGCGATCGCTGCGTGGTGAAAGGCTTTCCGCCCTCAAAAAGCACGCTGCTAATTCCTCCTGGGCTGAGGAGACCTGTGAAATGGCTCGTTGATTAAGCAAACCATTAGCAGAGCTGAAAGGACTTGGACCTGGCGAATTAACCCCTGAGCTCTTGCTTTCGCACCGAGTCCCGCGGGCAGAGCTGCTGGTGCTCGTGTCTGCCAGAAGGATCCCAGACATGGATCTGAAGGATCAGCTGTGAACCGAGCGGAGAGAAAACCCGCCTGTGTTTCCTGTGCTCATATCTGCTCCTTAAAATAACTTCTCCCGCTTACACAACTAGCAGAAGGCAAGCGATGTTTTTGAGTTGAGAGAGGGCACTTGAATTAGCAGCACCTGAACTGTTAAATTGAGGGTTAAGAGCGAGCCAAGAGCAGAGAATAAATAATTCAGGAGACCTATAAAATATGTAGGGCTGGCCTGGGACCTCAGCGGCCACCTTGTTGGCACTGGCATGTTAATGATGGATCTGGGACACGTGCATTATCCAAAATGGAGTGTGGTTTAGGGACAGTGATTGGCCTCATCTCTAGTTAATCCCGATTAGCGATGGAAAGCTGTCTTAACTCTCCTCAGGTCAGTTTTCCTCTGAGGAGCCTCGTGGGGGTCTTGCAGCGATATTTGTGCTTTTTAACTTGTTTCTGCGCCTGTTTCTGCCCGGGGAGGCGGGAGGCGTGTCCTTGGCGACTGCAGCATCCACCGGCACAGCCCTTGCCGGGGCTGCAGCCTGGCCACGGGCAGCAAAGCACGGGACCAGCTTCAGAGCCTGGCTCTTCAAAGCAGAGCCCAGGTGCCTCGCAGAGGAGCCCTGGCTCGATGGTTTTGGGGCTGGTGATGTGGGACCCTGCAGATCAAAGACCGGCGGAGGTGCAGCAGTTTGTTTGTGAGGCCTCATGTCCTGCTGGCTCATGTTGGATAACTTCCCCACTACAGAGGATGTTTAGAACAAGCCCACTAGACATTTTTTTCCCCACCTCCCTGAATATTTTTTCCAAGTATCTCACCTGTGTGAAGGGCTGATTTAGGCAGGGTGAGTGTCTGAGTGGCTCATCCTGCCCTTCAGTCCTACTGCTTCCCTGGCACGTGGCTTTGCCCCAGTGCCTGTGACTTGGCTGAATTAAGTCTGATCCTATTTAAAAACAAGCAAAAAGCCTCCAAATAAACAAATAACCCTCAACAAAATAAACCAATGTTCAGCCATCTGCCTCTCTCTCCATCCCTGTGTGTACTCAGGGGAACTTTTTTGGATACCAACCCGGTATTGCAAAAATCAGAGCGGGTCTTGGACCAGTGCCCAGGTTGGGATGATGCTCTGACACACCTGGGCTGGGCAGGAGGGGTTGCTGTCTCCTCATCCTGCCCCACTTTGGCCACGGGCTGTCCAGGAGCTGTCTCCCTGTGTTTGGCAGAGCAGCAGGGAGGTGTCTCATCCCCCCTCTCCCGAGGGAGGATTCCAGTGTGGCCGGAGCATGGAAGGGCTGTCCTGTGCTGAAGTGTCTTTGCTGATCTTTCTCCGTCCATCAGAAGTTTGGGGTGAGGAGGGTGGCTTTGCTTAGCTTTGCCTTGGAGTTAGTCTTAGACTTCACCTGAGGTTTAACAGACCTCCCTTCTGCTCTGGGGTGGGGCATCCTGGGAGCTCCTTTTCTGGGGGCACAGCATCCCTGGGCTGCTCTGGGGTGTCTCCTGCTGAGCCCTTCCCGCAGAGCCCCCGTGTGCTCTGCTCACACCCACGAGCTGCAGCAGGAGGGTTCATCTGCTCCTGTCTGGAGCTGTGAAGTCTTGCTGACTTCAGTCTAAAGGTACTGGCTGGTCTGGGGCAGCTGGGCTTCGTGGTGATGTCCCTTTACCCCCCCCACAGCTGTGAGTGTGCAGATTGAGGGCCAAGGTCAGTGCTGTGAGTAAATGCGGAACTAACCTGAGGCAAATGCCCTACCAGGTTTGTTTGTTTGGTCTGGGGAATCCCAGCTCCTTCCTAATATAAATATTAGGATATAAATGTTGTCGTTGCATGTCCCTGTTAATGGTGCTGTTGATCTCCAGTTGTAGACACTCTTTCCTGCAGATGACATGGGATTATTGAGGAGCTTCCTGGGACAGGAGCAAATTGGTCTAAAGCTGTGCACAGGGCAGGATAACTACACCCTGCTCTGGTTACTTATTATCTTCCTAAGAAATTGTTCCCAGTCTAGTGAATATGCTTGTGCTTGGGCCATCTGAGTAAAACCCAAGACACAGAAGAACTTGTGTTGCTCAAGGGGTTTTACAGGTGTAAAATACCTTGTAGCAGCTTGCTGTATGGACTCTGCTCTAGCATGGGAGGCTGGGTCCTCCTCAGCATCCTGCTCTTGGTGTGTTTATCTTGTCTAGCTTTGTTATGCCTCCAATTTCAGCTTCTGTGCCGAATATGTGGCTCAAAATGTCCATTTGCACCTTATGCTTTGACAGATTGTAACTTGGTTTTCCTCTAAATAATCTGTGTGATGCAGTTTAATTCCTGGCCAAGAGTTAACATGCTAATTGTCTGGAAAAGGTGGCAGATGAAGCTTGGCTTTTAACAAGTGTTCAGTGTATTTTTAACTTGTCTGTAACACTTGTGCTTCCCCTCAGTTAATTTCTCCAGCTGTGTTTTAATTAAGTGCTGTGAACTGGGGTTTTTCTGGTGCCCAGGTGTGAAGTCCTGTTTGCTTCCACCCTTGGGGTCCTGGATTCTGCTGAGGTTTTAATGTGTGAGGGGTGTTTGGTGTGGGCCCTCAAAAGGAAGGGTTTTCTCTGAGTGCCCAGAACACAAGTGTCAGTGTTGGGTCACTCTGCTGGAGCTGAGTGCCAAAAACCTTCATGTGTCTGTTGACTTGTCCAAGCTCTTCTGCTCTGTCACCAGCACCTGGCCTGGTTCTCCAGAGCAGGGAGAGTCTCTCCAAAAACACCTCCTGGCTCCTGCAGCTGGAGGGGAAAGGAGGCAAGGCGTGGGTGGAGGGTTGAATACACAAAGTGTTGGGTCTGCCCTGATGTGCACAAGGCTCAGGACTGGCTGGGAAGGGCAGCTCAGCCCTGCCTTCTGTAACTGCCCACTGATGCACTGGGTTCATCTGGGTGTGCAGGTCTGGTGCAAAGGTACACACTTGCAGGTGACTCTGCCCATCCCCACAGTCCTTTTCATTGCCATTGGACTAATCATCCGTAACTGGGAATTAAATGTTAATATTATTCAGTCCAATGGACTTTCCTGTGGGGGATCTTGTTCCCTGGGAAGGATGTCTTTGCTTTCAGCAAATAACTGACCCAGGACACCACTTGTCCAAGGGCAGGTGCTCAGAGCTGTCTGCCAGAGCAGCTCCCTGTGTCCAGAGGAGCTGACACAAAAAGCTGGATGTGGCTGGGCAAACAAGCCGACAGGTTGACTTGGGCTACCCAATACTGTCTATTTGCAGGGCTGGCAATGCCTACAATGTGTTAAAGCATCCTGAGAATGCTGCAGTCCAGATTCTCATCTGGAGGGGTAAACAGTTGTTCCCTTTGGGAAGAGGAGAGGGATCGAGCTGATCCAAGGCTGCAGTGTTGGGTTTACCAAGCCAAAGATGTTTTGGTGGTGCGAGTGCAGGTGTTGGAAGGATCTAATTACACGGGGCTGGGCTTTTATTGTGGGTCACAAGTCATCTCTGACTTCTGGCTTATTTTGAGGACACAGACATATGGCTGGTGACACCACTACTGCTACAAGCTTCTTTTAAACTTGTATCTGGTTGTCCTCAGACTTAATACTGCACTATGTTACCTTGTAAAGAACTGTTCTAGCTCTGCCTCATCCTGGATTGGTGCTGCAGGTCTCAGTTTGTGGTGATGTGATCTATCCTTGCCTAAATCTCGGAGTGGTTAATGGCCAAGCCATTACCAGGGTTGTTCATTCAACAGGGACTAAGCAGAGCCAAGGGTCTGAGCTGGGTGGGCTGGCTCTGGATTTAGGCTGCAGCCTCTGCTGTGGCTTCCCAGGGATGGGGCATCTGCCCCCTCTCTGGGGAACCTGTGCCAGTGTTTCACCACCCTCCTTATCTAATCTAAATCGCCCCTTGTTCCTGTGAAACAGATGCTTCACTATTTAAAGGATGTGCCAGTGAAAATTTCTTTGTAGGAACTACCAAAAATCCTCTGCCCGCTTTTATCTAGAGAAGGAGCTGGTTTCAGTCACTTCCATTGGACTGAGTGTCAGCACTGGCTGTGGCATCACCACTGGCAGGGTCATGTCGGCAAGGACTGAACCCATTCAGTGTGACAGCTTCTCTCATGTTCCTTCTAATAACAGGCTGACCCTTAAACAGAAAAGGAAGAATGTAAATAAACCTGGTTGGAGCTTGATTTGCATTTTAGCCAGTCACTGCAGTGCTTTTAAAATAAAGAAATGAAGTGAAGGAAAACCCACTTGCAAGTGTTTCTTTCTGGAGGCTGTTGAGCATATTGGCAAAAACCAGTGGGTGGTTCCTCATACAGAAAGCAAGTCTTTCACTTCAGTTTTTTGGTTTTCTCCCCCCTCGAATACCTTGAGCTTTTCCAGCCGTGGCTTTCAGCTCCCTCCTTCCCCATTTACTGCTCCAGGGACACTGGGAGAGTTCTCCTGCCCCCTGGAGCTGTGGATCCTTGGCGTGGTGGGTCGAGGTGTTGCTCAGCCATCTCCTGGGCTGTGCTGGAGCACAGAGCTCTCCTGGAGCAGCCCGTGGGAGTTGTGCAACAGGGCTGCTGAGGGTGGGTGGCACAGCTCAGCCCCACAGCCTGGTGCCTGCCTGTGGTTGGAGGCAGCTGATCTTCATCTCCAGTGAGCTCGTGGGTTCTGCTCTTATCACACACCACTTCCAGGAACTGGCAGTCTGAGGTGAGGGTGTGCTAGGGACGTGTGTCGACATCCTCTGTGCTTTTGTGGCCAAGTGAAGAGAGCTGTGCTCAGGTGGGAGCTGATGTTACCCATTAATCCCCTCCAGTGTTCCCAAAAGAGCTGGATGTGTGCAGAGGGCAACCTTTCCCCTGCCAGCATGGGAAGTCTTAGCCTTTAACAAGTCTTGCTCTAAAAGCAGATTGCACATTGATTTAAGACCTCTGATTTTATGAGCTGGACTTGATGATCCTTCCTTGTATGATTCTATCTGAAAGGAAAACATTGTTCCCTTTGCTCAGTGTGCACATGTAACTTTATTTCTTTCACTTTTTCCCCCCTCAGGCACAGGATCGAACATTCTTTCTGCTCTGCAGGATTTGTTCTGGCTGTCGAAATCCAAAGTAGAGAAACAGCTCCAGATCATCTCTGTGCTGCAATGGGTTCTGACTTTCCTTATCATGGGTAAGGAATACCTTTTGGCCTAAGGCAAAGCTATTTTTGCTTTAATTCTGGAAGAACTTTAGTGCAAGAATGTCAACTGTTACATTAATTCCTGGATGTGCGCTGCAGCAAGGGGGGGTGTGGATATTGTAAACCACAGCTACACACTGGGATATTTTTGGCAACAAATGACTTTACCTGGCTCTAGAAAGTCATAGGAGCTGTGGAAAGACCGACTGATGTTCAGCTCATGTCTGTGTCTACCCTGCAAATCAGACTGGAGCAATTGGAGATCTCTTACCGGGGTCACTCCTGGGAATATCCACAGAGATTTCTTAGAAGCAACTGGTAACTGATGCAAGTGACTGCAACAGGAGAGCCTTCCTTTGGCTTGGTCTCCTTCCAGGAGGCACCAGAGCTGGGCAAGGAGTGTTTGTGTTAGACCAGAACAGACTGTTTGTCTCTGGGCTATGTGGAACCACAGGCTGCTCTGCTCCACTGTGCTGTTGGTAATTAAACTGGAGAAGGACTCTCAGTGCGGGCATCGAGTCTTGGTTTTGGCTGGTGAAGCAGCTGGAAATATGACAGAGAGACACCTGGAGACACCCTGAAGGGAGGGCTGAGGTTCTCCAGAGCTCTAGAGGAAGCTGGCTCATAAGGAGTTTTTAGCTAAGTCCAGTTCGATTGAGGATTAGTGACATCAGACTGGGACTGCAGCACAGAGGGGTCTAAAGGCAAGGGGTGTAAATGGAGACCCAAACCTGATGCAACCTTGTTTTCCTGTCTTTCCTGGACCCCTGCAGGTATTGCTTGCACTTTAATCCTCATGTACATCCTGTGCACAGATTGCTGGGCCATCGCTGTTCTGTATTTAGCCTGGCTGGTGTTTGACTGGAATACACCAAAGAAAGGTAAATATTGCAGAACAGATCCTTGCTGTTTAAGTGCACATATTTAGACAAAGAAGCACTTCCTTGTAATGGGTGACTTCCCTTCTTAGTGGGACTGAGTGTTCAGTGGCTGAATCACTGACCAAAAGCATTTAAATGTCAGCCCTTGGCACGAGCAGTTTTACTGATGCTGATTACATTCACTAATGTCATGCCACTGCTGGCTTTTAGCAATGTATTTGTAAGGCTCAGGTTCTTTCTGCAGGTCAGAAAGATCTACATAAAGATTCCAGACCTTGCTGTGCTCTCCAGCTCCTGCAAGGGTCAGGTTATGGTGTGGCTGGTAAGATGTGGCTCCTCTACAGAGTCAGTGCTGCTGCAAATTAAGCAGAAGACTTTAATTCAGAAAAAAAAAGCCTTGTAGAAACCAGGTCTGGGAAGCAGCAGTGGCAACAAGCTTTGATGGCAACTCCCTTTAAAGCCAGATTAGCACAGTTCTCCATTGCTTCCAGATGACTGAGATCATCCAGGATCTTGGCCTTTCCCAAAGGATGAGTCTGAGGGTTTCTAGTTTGAATTGCCTGTTGCCCAAGAACAACTGATTACCAAGCCAAGTTCTACCCTGACTTTGCAGTCAGGCCTTAATGAGCTGGAAGGGCCCTGAATTCCAGAGCATGGATGGTTCCTCCTGATCTCAGAGGAAGGTGCAGGTGTCCCACTCGAGGAATGAAAGTGTTGGTTCCTCTGGTGGGACAGCAAACCCTCTGGGGTCCTCTGGGCTTTTTTGATGGGCAACTGTGTGGAAAGAGCTCTAAAAACATGTTGGGTTTTTTTTTCTCTTCAGGGGGACGAAGATCCCAGTGGGTGAGAAGCTGGGCTATATGGAGGTACTTCAGGGATTATTTTCCAATAAGAGTAAGTAGCAGTTTAACTCTGCCCATTGGGACTTCACTGTTTTAGTGCCCTGCTGCACCTGCACTAGTCCATGTGTGGCACTGAGCTGTCAGCAGGACGGGGCTCAGTGACTGTCACACTGCTGCCTGTGGCAGCTGGGCTTGGACGGTCTGCAGTGCATCACCAGGGGTGGCAGAAGCTGCTGCTCCTGATGCTCGTGCCAGACTCCCTGAGGCAATCTGGCCTGGAGCAGAGAGAGCAGGCTCCCTGTCCACCTCTCCAGCTTCTGTAGACACTGGCACAGGTTGCCCAGAGAAGCTGTGGCTGCCCCTGGATCCCTGGAAGTGTCCAAGGCCAGGTTGGATGGGGCTTGGAGCAACCTGGGCTGGTGGAAGGTGTCCCTGTCCGTGGCAGGGAGTGGGAATGAGATCTTTCATGTCCCTTCCAACCCAAACCATTCTGGGATTCACTTCTGTGCTGCAGCAGAGTCCTGTGTTGTATCTGACCCTAACTCTGTTCCCCTCGTAATCTAGCTCAGTTTTGGTCTCTTTTCCGGTTACACTGCTTCCCTGGGGTGTATTTATACATAATATATATATATATAATAGCTGGGAGCCCTGTGCCCCAAAAGCCTGAGCCCTTCCCAGGGAGCAGTGAGATCAGTTCCCGAGTCTCTTTGCTTTGGGGAAGGGGGTTTCTAGCAGTGGGAAGAGCTGCAGTTCTCCAGCCTGTGACTTGCTCCCCACATGCCTGTGTTTTTCCTGCTGGTTCAGGTATGTTCAGACAGAGGACAGGGCTGCTCTGGGACTGCAGGATTGGCTGAAGGGCTTGGAAGGGAGCAGATTGGGCTGGGAGGGAACTCGATCCCTTTGGAAGGGCACGCAGCTGAAAGGACTATTATGTAAGACTGCTGGCAAGGTTTATTCAGCCTGAGTGTGAGGGAGGGACCTTGCCATGGCTTCTGAGCCACCTAGCCCCAAGATAGTCCAGCCTCAGAAAGGAACAGGGAATCCAATTCCAGCAGGATGCCAAAGCAGCTTACCCTGGATTTCTCCTTTGCAAAGTCACTTGAACTCTCAGGGTGCCTGAACGTGCTGCTGGTGAACAAACCTCTTGTTGTACTCTTAGAAACATGGAATCATTTGGGTTGGAAAAGACCTCTAAGAGCAAGTCCAACCATTAACCCAGGGCTGCCAAGTCCACCATGAAAACTTGCTGTTGTTAACAGGTAATTCTTGGCAAGTGTCCATGGAAAATTCACTTTGCCTGCACAGCCTGGGTCTCCTGGCTGAGGGAGAGCTGAGTGTGCTCTGCTGCTGGAGATGGTCTCAAATGTGTCTCCTAGCACCAAGGCCTCAGTGCTGCAGAAGTCCCTGCTGAGGAATAAAACAGGCTTGGTTTTCCTTGGGACTCGATTCCACGGGGTCACCGGTAGGGCTGGTCTGTTGTTTCCCCGTTCCTTTGGCAGTGTGTTTATCCCTGTCTTCATGGAAACGTGCGCTGCACAAGCCCTGCAGGTCAGAGCCACTGTGGATGTTACAGGTTTGTCAAACAGTTGTGCTGGTTAAGTGGGTTTGGAGATGAGATGGGGCAGATAAACTGAACTTCTCGGCTGGTTTTTAGGTAAATAACTGCTCACAGTCCATCTGTGAGCACCCCTTGCGGCTGTCATTCCTTTGTCACTGAGGGGTGGAGTGGAGCAAGGTTTATGCAGAGGGCTGGCAGCTGGGGGTGGCTCCTGCCCCTGCTCTGGGGGCACTGCTGGTGGCTGCAGGGCTGTCCAAAGCTGCTGTAGGAATCATAGGGCAGAGTTTGGGTTGGAAAGTGCCTTAAAGAGCATCTTGTTTCAACCCCCTGCCATGGGCAGGGAGACCTTCCACTAGCCCAGGTTGCTCCAAGTCCTGTCCAACCTGGCCTTGGGCACTTCTAGGGATGGGGCAGCCAGAGCTTCTCTGGGCACCCTGTGCCAGGGCCTCCCCACCCTCCCAGGGAAGGATTTCTTCCTCCTTGGCTTGCTGTGTCAGAGCAGCTGTGTGGGAATCAGGCTCTGCTCTGCTGTTTGTGCTGACTAGGCTGCTCTCACCTGAGTCTGAGACACCGGCAGGACTCTTGTACCTGTACCTGGAGATACCAGGCCATGTTTTGTAACACCAGGTGGGTTGGGAAAGCAGCCTGGATCTGGCTCAGTTACTCAGCACGAGCAGTGGCTGGCCATGTTCTCTGGGGCTCCAGGCAGCTGCTCTGACAGCAATAAGCTATTTTGGGGCACTGGAGGCTTAGGTTTGCCTGCTGCTTAGTGGCTGGGCTTGCAAATACTGCTTTAAGCTGAGCAGTGCAGGAGGAGCTAAGGAAGGTTCCAGGGAGCTATCCTGGAGCTGAGGGTGAGGGCCAAGCTCTGCAGGTGTGAGTGGGGCTGGGCTGGAGCAGCCAGGTCCCAGCAGCCTCCCCAGCTGGTGTGAGGATGCCACACTGGGGGTGCCCCCATCTAAAGGTCTTTTTTGGGTAAAAGAAGCCACCTGGGCATGTGAGCACAGCTGCTGCTTATCAACAGCACTTCAGATGGCAGGGCTGCTGCAGACCTTTGGCTCACCTTTGTCAGGCTGTGAGCGCTTCAGGTGTGTGCAGGGAGACCTGCTCACTGAGGTGGGAGAGCAGGCAGCTGGCCAGAGCAGGAGTTGCTGCAGAAAGTGT
>NW_016690448.1:674805-675204 GCF_001604755.1 Lepidothrix coronata | reverse complement strand
CCTGGGCTCGTGGAAGGTGTCCCTGCCCATGGCAGGGGGTTGGAACAAGATGAGCTTTAAGGTCCCTTCCAAGCCAGTGCAGTCTGGATTCTGTGTGATGTAGTTTATAATACTGGGAGCCTGGAAGGGTCTTCAGGTCCTGGCCTGCCCTGCTGGGAAGGTGACATAATTCATTCCAGAGCACTGCTGGGTTGCAGCCAGTTGCAATTGTTGGGCTGTTTTGCAAGCTCAGTGCTCACTAGAGCTGCTGCTTGGATGCTGCAGGGCGGGCTCTGGTTCTCTGCTCTCTGCAGGCTCCCGTGGTCACTGTGCTGCTCAGCTCCCACCCAGAGCACTGGTTGTCACCCTGCTCTTTGGCTCCTGGCTCTGAGCAGCAGTGGCCCTGCAGCCCCTTTCTGC
>NW_016690448.1:659153-671886 GCF_001604755.1 Lepidothrix coronata | reverse complement strand
GCAGAGTGGCCTTTGCAGCAGAGTGGCCTTTGCATGGACAGTTTGAGGGATGGGGGGCAGTTGTTGTCACCTCACGCTGAAGGTGCCACTTGCGGGTCCTGCCCCTGGGGGCTGCAGTTGGCAAAAACTGGTGCTGCTGAGGTTTAGATTTAAACTGGATATTGGGAAGACACAATTGACTGTGAGGGTGGGGAGGCCCTGGCACAGGGTGCCCAGAGAAGCTGTGGCTGCCCCATCCCTGGAAGTGTCCAAGGCCAGGTTGGACGGGGCTTGGAGCAACCTGGGCTAGTGGAAGGTGTCCCTGCCCATGGCAGGGGGTGGGACTGGCTGGGTTTTAAGGTCCCTTCTAAACCCAAACTATTCTAACATATGGGAAAAAATAAAATTTGGTCCCTAGTTTCACAGGATAACGCCAGAACCCTGCTGTGCCTCCTCAGACCCCCTGTGTACCAGCAGGGGAAGCTGCTCTGGCACGTGGGATGCTGCTGATCCCCATAGCATCAAAAAACCCCTCTGGCAGTAGCAGTGCCAGGGTCTGGGTTGTGCTGTGCTGCCCAAGACAGCTTTGGAGTGTCCGTGCTGCGCAAACAGAGCAGCACATGGTTATAGGAATATTGCACAACCCCAGAGCAGTGTGATCCCAGCTCCTGGAGCACGTCCTGCAGGAACCACAGCATGACTGTGCATGGCTTGAGGTCCTTTGGCATCTAGGCCAGGGCTAAACCTCTTGAAAGTAGGGATAGTTTCCAGTGGTAAACCACCCTTCTGCACACTTTTCCACTTGGAAAGTGGCCAGCAGGCACATTAAGTGGTTGGGTCTATTTTTCAGGCATTAAGCAAACTTGCTTCTGTTCTGGGACAGTGATTTTTGTGTTCCTTCCCCCTCACACTGGGATGTGAGCCACTAATGTGCTGGGAGAGGGAAGGAGGCGTAGCTGTGGCCGCAGGACTGGAGAACTTGGTTGGTTTGGGGAAGAGGTGTGCAAGGATTCCTCAGGGAGGAGCAAAGGGCACAAGCTGCAGCAACTCAAGGCCAGTTCCTGCTTGTATCCAAGACCAGCCTGATTATCCTGCTCCCTCTGCTTGGGAACCTGAAGTCTAAGTGGCCTCTGAAGTCCAGGATAGCCCGTACCCCAGCTCTTGGACTGCTGCCCTGGTGGGAACAGAGACAAAACCTGGGGGATGTTTTTCTTCTCCCATTTTTATTTATTACCTGAAAACATCTGCCTTCACATGAGCTCTCTTTTCTCTCCTAGCTGGTTAAAACCCACAACCTGCTGACCACCAGGAATTACATTTTTGGGTACCACCCACACGGCATCATGGGCTTGGGGGCCTTCTGCAACTTCAGCACAGAGGCCACGGGTGTGAGCCAGAAATTCCCTGGGATCCGGCCCTACCTCGCCACCCTGGCTGGGAACTTCAGGATGCCCATTTTGAGGGACTACCTCATGTCTGGGGGTAAGTGCAAGCACACTGTGGTCCTTCTGTTCATGCCCTAGGCTGCATTCCCCTCTTCCAAGTGACCACATCCCCCTGGGACCACCACCCCAAGTGCTGCTGTCAGGAGGAAGCTGGGAATAAATGTGAGTGCCTGCCAGGAGTGAAGAGTCTGGGCATTCCGTGGTTCCAGCTGTTCAGAAAAGCCCCTTCCCTGAATATATTCCTAGAGAAGGATCACAGGGCTTGGGCAGTGATACAACTTTGCTGAATGACATTAATGGGTCTGTTCTAATGGATTCCAGGATTTTAATGCTGGAGGGCTTGTAGGTTATGACCAGCTTTTAAAACCTTAAAAAACAGTGTTCTTGCATGGCCTGAGCTCCGTTTTGGATGCCCATAGGTTAGGTAGAGGTGTGGGAGTGACACTTAAAGACCCTGAATTGAGCAGTCCAGTACCCTGTTTTCTGTTCCTCAAACTGATTCACCAATAAATGCCTCTACAACAGATCTCTTAATAAAGTAGCAGGGCTGGGGAGAGGATAGGAGGAGCTGTGCCTGGCTCTGACTTGTCAGGATTGACTGCTTCCAAGATTACTGCCTTCTGTTGGTGAGGGAGAGGAAAAACTGCCTGGATATGATGCACAAAAGGTGTTTGTCCTTGCCTAGAAAGGGCAGTATCCCCAGCTGGTTTTTATCTTCCTGCATGTCGCTGTGGTGAAGTCCACAATCTGGGAATTCCACAGGACAGCAGTGCAGGAGGAACTGGGATCTGCTCTCCAGCCCATCGTGCCTGTAGACTTTGTGATGTGTTGCTAAAGTTTCCATGCAGCATCAGCTTTCCTATATTTTAAAAAAACACGTTCAATCTTCTCAGTGTGACTGGCAGACCAATCCTGTGGCCAGCCAGAGCTGCTTCCCTGTTTTTGGAAGGAAAGTGGGAGTAAACATGAGCCATGTCACTGCTGGCTTGGCTGTCCCTGGGCACTGTGGTCAAACCAGCGGGAAATTCCGCTTCCCATGAACTTGGGATTCAAGCAAGGCTATAGGTGTGACAAAGTGACCTTTCTGAAAGCCATCATTTGTCTTCACTTTCCTATCCCAGAACCTGAGTGAGGCTGCAAAGGCTTTAACATCCTTTGGAAAGCACTGGTAATTCCCTCAGCCCTTTGTTTTGTGGATGAGCCACTTCAGGTGAAATCCTAAGGAACCCAGTACACAGTTAGTTGGTTTACAACTGCCAGCAATGATTACAATATCCTACAGCCTCCTGGAGGTCGGGGTGCAGCAGGGATCCTGTAAGGCATGAGGAGGTGGCCAGAAAATCCTCTATACTGTGTGAATGTGCTAAAGGGCAGAACTCAGGGACTGCCCTTGTCCCTGTGTCTCACTGCATTTTCTGGAGGCGGGATTTGGTGCTGTGAGCAGCAGAAATCTCCTCCTGCTATGAGTGGGAGAGGGCTGGACACAAACCTGTGCCCCCGTTAGCCAGGGCTGTGTTCAGTATGGAGGATGGCAGCAGGAGGAAGGGTGGAGCAGTGAGCACAGCCTGAGCCTTTCAGAGGAAAAGTGTTCAGAGTGCTGAAAAAAATGAGCTTTTCATCTTCAAATCCAGCTGATCTGTCTGAACTGTGTCTGCTCCCCTCTCGTCTGGAGCTGGGATAGGTGATGACCTCGATGCCCAGACAGACATGAAGGCTTGCAGACTTGCTCTGTCTAATTCCCCCGGGCCTGTTCATCATCTAGTTCTTGGTTCAAGTAATAAATACCACAAGATGTGCAAAATCAGCTTCTAAAATTAGTGTAATGCTGTCCTTCCCAGGGCAGTGACCTGAAGCTCTTGGGTCAGATGTGTTGTGTGAGGGGAATGTAAATGATGGCATCTCCCTTCTCCTTGGTTTATCCAGGCTAAAAATGTGAGGCAGGAGCAAGCTCTGGCAACAACTGTAGCATAAAAGTGAATTTAAAGAGCAGAGAATCAAATTTCTTGTCATTCTGACAGATTAAAGGTACCTTCTTTCACTGGGTTGTTATTTCCCTGGAGTGGGGAATGGTGTTTTGGGCAGGAATTGCTTTGTAAAGCTGAAGGGGAGTCCTGTCCCTTCCAGTGCAGGATAGAGGGAAAGACCTTCCCAGACACTTCTGAGTATGGACATATCTGAGCACTCAGTCCCATACATCCTGTCCTTCCCAAGGCAGCAAAGGGTTGCGTTCTTGCCATGCAAGAACTTCATGTTGTTTCAGGAAAATATTTTCTAAATGAATTCATAGATCTGTCTCAAAGGCTTGTCCATTTTATTCTCTTTGTATCACTAGAGCATTGTCCCAAAGGACAACTCATGCCACAAAGTTGTGCTGAGGAATTGCTCACATTCAGGCTCTTATCCATCAAAATAACACAGCTGGTTTCCTCCACCCTGAAGGTAAACGAGATCCTGCTGTGAAGTGTACAGGGAGGGATGCCTGACACAAATACCTTTGGCATCACTAAGCGCAGAAGAAAATCCTTGCTGAAGTCTCTTGATAAAGGAAAGCTTTTGAGAGCTGATGTTGGTGGAGTTTATGACCAAGTCTAGTGCTGCCAGGTCTATGAACTGCTTCTTTAGCTGGGGAACGGGTGCCTGATAACACACACCACCCTCTGTGACTGCAGGGCAAAACCTGCACAAACTGCAAGTGTGGCTGGTGGCTCCGGGGTCACCTCAGCCTCACAGCCTGCCCCTTGTCTGTCCCCTGCCCCAGGTATCTGCCCTGTGAACCGGGACAGCATCGACTACATCCTGTCCAAGAACGGCAGCGGCAACGCCATCATCATCGTGGTGGGGGGGGCGGCCGAGTCCCTCAACTGCACCCCGGGCAAGAACTCGGTGACCCTCAGGCACAGGAAGGGCTTTGTGAGGCTGGCACTGAGGCACGGGTAAGGGCAAGGGGCAGCCATGGGGCTGGGGCAGCGCTGCTGCCCTTGGGAGGGGCTTTTGTCTGAGCAGCCTGGCCTGGGTGGAGATGGCCCTGCTGGGTGCAGGGGGTTGCACTAGACAGCCTTTAAAGGTCCCCCCCAACCCAAACCACTCTATTGTGTCCCCTGAAGCAGCTGATACCTTGGAGGGATCCTGTTCTCTCCAGTCTCACTGTGTTCTGTGGGTGTTTGCCCAGGAGTGCCCTCTGGCTTCTGGGACAGCAGGAGGGGTCAGGAACCTGCACAGGGCATCACCCTGTGACCCCATGGGGCTGAAATGAGCTGCCCATCAGAAACGGGAGTTGGGGATGTATGGAAGCATGTCCAGTGCCTGACTGCACAGTGTTCAGGGGCCCAGGGCCAGGACAATTCTCTTGCAAGCCTTAAAAGTGGATCTGCTCCATCATGTCCAGCCTGGCTGACTTATATGTCACTGCCTTGTGCTGCAGGAAAAGCTCTGGACAATGATCTCAGCAACTGTGCAGCCTGGCAGAGCCCCCAGGGTGGGTGTGGGCTGTAGGACAGAGCAGGGGTGGGGTCCTGACATCTGTCTGTCCTTCCAGAGCGGACCTGGTTCCCGTGTACTCCTTCGGGGAGAACGAGGTGTACCAGCAGGTCATCTTCGAGGAGGGTTCCTGGGGCAGATGGGTCCAGAAGAAGTTCCAGAAGCACATTGGCTTTGCTCCCTGCATCTTCCACGGCCGTGGCCTCTTCTCCTCCAACAGCTGGGGGTTGTTACCTTACTCCAAGCCCATCACCACTGTGGGTAAGGTTTTGATAGATGCTGTGTGCCGCTTCAGTCTGTGCCATACCCCTGCTGTAGTTTGGTTGTGGAGCCTTGACTATAAAATTCCTTTTCCTTCTGTATAAACCTCCCAGCACAGCTGACAATGAGCTAGGGGAGCTCCCAGAGGTTACAAGCCTTCTGGCATGTTCTGCTTCCAGACAGTTTTGCAAGTGAGCCCTTTTGAGGGGGGAAAAATGTGCTGTAGCTGCTCCCTTCTCTGCCCTTGGATGGCCAAAGTCAGGAGCAGCCTGGTCCCCACACCCCTGGGACTGGCAGTGGGGAGCTGTCTGATGGCTGAATCTTAAAGACAAACCTAAAACTTGCATTTGAGTCTTCCAACCCAAGGCATTAGGGCTTTGAGGGAGGGAGGGAGAAAGGTCAGCTTTGTTTTTGTGGGGTGTGTAGGGGAATACAAAAGAACTGACTGTTGGTTCCTTTTAATTGAGGAGGGATTTCTCACTCTGCTGTAAACATAAGTGGGACTTTCCACCCAGCCTGTACAGTGGGGGCTCTGCTCTGTGGAGTTTGTGTAGCTCAAGTGGGTCTGGTATTGCTGCAGATGTGATGAGGGCCCTGAGGGTGCGACAGTTGTGCTTCAGAGACTGGTAAAACTGGGAGAACTGGGCAAACCTCTGCTATGCTGGCAGGGGTGGATGTGCTGAACTACCACAGCTGTGGCCACAGACGACAAACCTCCAGGCTGTACAGGGGCATTTAACCCAGTGTGTGGATTTTCCCTCTCTTTCTCAGTTGGAGAGCCCATCACCATCCCCAAAATCGATAATCCATCCCAGAAGGAAGTGGACTTCTACCACAGCATATATGTGGACTCCCTGATCAAACTCTTTGACAAATATAAGAGCAAATTTGGCCTGCCAGAGACTGAGGTCTTGGAAGTCAACTGAAGGCAGTGGCTCAGCAGCACCTCCTCCTCTCAGAACCAACACATCTTCTCCAGGAGTCCAAGCTGTCATGGTGTACTTGAAAGCATGTGTGGGTGTATGTGTCCTCCAGAGAAAGTGTTTAAAGTATTGCTAGACTGCTTTTAAAAATAATAAAGAAAGGCTTTACTTTAGATAAATCCCATTACAAACATCTTTTTATCAAAAAAAAAAAAAAGGGAAAAAAAAAACCCAAAGCACAACTCCCCGTTGCTGTGAGGATTTGGATGGGGGAAATGGTTGCCTTTGGAATCTGCTCTGTAAAGCTGTTGGATCACCAGCAATGGATTAGAAACTTTCCTACAGCTGCTGTACTCACTGGCACAAGCTATTCTGGGGGGAGCAGGATCCATCTGGTTTTGCAGCTAAAAAGCAGCAGGTTGGTTTGACCAGCAGAGCAGCGTCACAGGAGTGTTGCACAAGGGCTATGGTGGGATGTGCTGATGTGGCACAGGGGGTATCTGCTTTGGCAAAGCCCTCTTTGGGAGCACAGTGGGGGGCTGCCAGCCTCCCTGGTGTGGCACCTCTGGCATGTGGTGCAGGGAACCAAAAAGGGCAGAGTCTGGGCCTCAGTGCACGGTGTGGTGGGTGCTTTGGTGGCTCTGACCCCAGCACTGTGTTTGGGATGCCAGTTCAGAAGCAGGTCTGTCCCAGGCTCTGCTTTCCCAGAGGCAGGTAGCTGGAGATCTGGGATCCCTTCTTAGCCAAGGATAAGCTCTAGGAGCAGTGGGGTGGTGCAATCATGTGGCCCTGGTGTTGCAGGCTCTGTAGGGGTTAAATGTAGTGGGACTGTTCGTGCAGGATCCCAAAAGTGTTTGGGGAAATCCAGGAGCAACTTCTGCCCAAAGATGGCTTTTAACTATTGCACCCAGTGAATGTAAAGGAGTAGCTTTTTCACACATAGGATCTAAAGTGAACTACTTTTAAAAGTGTTTATAAACTGTTTACGTGGATGTTAACACTGCTTGTAGTGAGATTTCTTCAGAGTACAGCGTGTTTATGTCTAAACCTGAAACATTGCACTACTTGCATGTCTGACCTGCCTTTTCAGCCGTCCAGTGGAGTGTATCTTGAGCTCCAAAATGTGCCTTTCTTCCATGCAAGAGGATGGTACTTCACATTCCTGGAATCTTGCCTCTAAAGACGAATGTTCATCTGTCATATTTGATAGATTATTGTATTACAGAGTATCGATTTTTGTACAAATTTCTAGAAATAAACTTGGGCAAAACTAGTGGGCTGCCTTGGTGCCTTGGGTGTCGCAGTGCTGCGTGGCTGGGTCTGTGTCCCAGCACTGCTTTGGGTGACTGCAGCTGGGCCTTGCCTTTGAGGGGGAGAGGAAGGCTTGGGCTGACCAAAAGTAGACCTGGAAGTGTCCAGAAAATGAGTAGGTGTGGTGCTTGGGGACTGTGGTTCAGTGGTGGACCTGGCAGAGTGAGGTTAATGGTTGGACTTGGTCTTGGAGGTGTTTTCCAGCCTTGATGATTTTATGTTTCTGTTCTACCATCTGCACTGTCCCTGCGTGGGACACCCAGGATGGTTTAAGCAAATCTTTGTGATTTCAGGGTGGGGTTTTGCCTGTGAGTGTACAGGGAGCTAAGGCAGCCCCATCTCTGCCCCTCCTTTACTGAGCAGGTACGGAGACCTTATGTCCTTTTGCTCCTTTCAGCTGATTACTTTGGGTTTTGTTGCTGCCTGGATTATATCCCTGGTCCTCAGCTCAGGAAATCCTTCCAGCCCCTTTCCGTACTTGGAGAGGGCTCTTTAAAATCTGACTTTTTACATGGGTGGATAATAATAGGACAAGGGGTAATGGTTTTAAACTAAATAGGGTAGAGATTTGGATGAGATGTTGGGAAAAAATTCTTCCCTGTGAGGGTGGGGAGGCCCTGGCACAGGTTGCCCAGAGAAGCTGTGGCTGCCCCATCCCTGGAAGTGTCCAAGGCCAGGCTGGAAGGGGCTTGGAGCAGCCTGGGATAGTGGAAGGTGTCCCTGCACATGGCAGGGGGGTTGAAAAGAGAGGACCTTTAAGGTCACTTCCAATTCAAACTGTGCTGGGATTATTCTTGTCCGAGCCCTGAGCCTCCTAGTACTGGAGATGCAGAGTGCTCCAGAAATAGCACCCAGTGCTGAAAAGTTCACGTGGGCTTTTTTAGTACCGAGGGAGGGTTTAACCTGTTGTCTCTGGCCCGTGAGCCATGGAAGGGATCCATCAGTGCTGGCTGACACTGCTGTTCTTCAAGGTGAAAGCCAAACTTATTCCCTGCCCTTTTCAGACTTGGCCGGGGGAGTCTGGAAGCGTCCTGCTCAGGGAGATAAACCCGGTGTGTCGCTGCTTCCCCTTTTCCTCACCCCCCGTAGGATTGATTCGTGTCTGTTTTCTCCCAGCAGACATTAAGGTCGGGGTTTCCAGTGCCTTGCCTGGAAATGCCGTGGATGCTCTGCCCAGACCACTTTGAACTGTTTGTGAACCACCCTGGGCAGGGGCTGGAGGAGGCCGGTTCTCGCAGTTTTTTTCCCAAGCGTTGTTCCCAATTGCCGGGTTTTCTCCCCGAGCCCGGCGGCGGAGGGGGGAGGTACCTGGAGTGAGCTCCGTTCCTGCCCTGGGACCGGGATGGGAAAAGATCCCGAGCAAGTGCTGTCCTCGTGCGGCTCCCCTCGGGAACTGCAGGATAACTGCCCAAGGTTTCCCTTTAAAGAAAAATCCCCCTACTGCCACAAAAACCGGGCCTTTTCCTGCCTGTTCCTGCCAGGGATTCAAGAGACCACCTTATGCAGCCGAAAGGGCAGGGGGAAAGTGCTAATGCGGGGATTTCTTTGCTCTGCTTTGTGGGGTTATTTTCTTCTCTGGGCTGGGGGCACTTAGGGGTGAAGATGTTTCAACAGGCTATAAAAGGCTATAAGAGGAGCCTGGTGGGAATTTGAACTCTGTCCATGGTCCGATCATTTACTGGTTCCTCCCAGATCCGATCCATCCTTGTTCTGGGATTCTATGACTCCTCAGCCCCAGCACAAACCAAGCACACCTAGAAAGCTTTTCTTCAAGAGCAAATGATTTTTTTTTTCCCCTGCTGCCTTTAAAATCTGTTGTTATTTTCAGAGAACGATGGATGCATGGATTTAAGATACTGGCAAATTTTAGGGATATTGCACTCAGTTTTGCTACAGGACCTCACCCACCAGTTACAGTGTGAGTAGGTGAACCTGTATTTTTTTTTCTTGGGAAAAGATATTTCAGCATGTTTATTCCTGGGGGTGGGGGTGGGTGTTGCCGATTGGTTTCGAAGTTGTTTGAATTGGCTTGTTAAACATCCAAACAAAAGCCTATTGTCCAAAAGAGCAGGAGGCGGGTCAAGGGACAGGGGGCTGTAAAAACCACCTTCAGGAGGATGTTATTACCTCATCACTGTGGCCATAAAGAAAAGCTTTCACCAGGAAAAAGTTTAACAAGTTCTATAAATGTTCGAAGAACCTCACAAAAGCTCCTCGGTTTGAAAACAGCCTGAGCTATTTCTCGATGGGTTTGTGTTTCGAGTGTGGTGACAGAGAATCGCTACCACGAAAGGTGGGATTTTCCAGGTTCCACAAGGAAGGCAGAATCAGGAGCAGAGGGGCAGCTCCGGGGCCTCCTCTGGACTCTCTCCAGCAGCTCCAGGTCCTTGTGCTGTTGTTCCCAGGGATGGAGGCGGCTCTGCAGGGGGGTCTCACCTGAGGGGGCAGAGGGGCAGAATTCCCCCCTTCCCTGCTGCCCACGATCCCTGTGGGATCAGCCCAGGGCACGGGGGTTTGTGGGCTGTCCGTGCTCTGTCAGGTCATGATGAGCTTTCCATCCACCAGCACTCCCAGTCCTTCTCCCCAGGGCTGCTCCCAGTCCACTCTCTGCCCGGTTTGTGTTTGGGATTGCCCAGACCCAGGAGCAGGACTTTGTACTTGGCCTGGCTGGTCTTCCCGAGGTTCACACAATCCCACCTCCCCAGCCTGTCCAGGTGCCTCTGGATGCCCCATCCCTCCCCTCTAGGTCATTAGCTTGGACAGACTGGGAGGTCATGGATGTGGGAGCACTCCCTGCGTCCCTGCACTTGCTGCAGCCGCGGGAATTCCGTCTTTTATGGTAACACACCTCGGGAAACACCCCCGGGCACATAGTGAAGGACACGCTCCGATCTCCAGAACGACGCAGACAGATAAACGCCGGCCTTTGGATGTGGTTCAGAAATTCAAATGGGAGTTTCCTCGGGGCATCAGTAAATTCCACAGGGTCCTACTAACGCCAGGTACACGGTGAGTTGGGCAGCTCTGCTCCAGCCTCCAGTGACTGCTCAGGAATCAGGGGTGAAAGAAGCCACTCCCCGGCTGCAGCTTGCAAATACTCTGCTCAAAATAACCCAACAGCCCTTATTAATTAATTATTTTTAGCCCCAAAAGGTGGTATTATTTTGTTACAATTCAGGCAAGATCTGGGGTTTTTAATGGCTCTCATTGTGTTACCTGATGAACTCTACAAGGCAGGGACTGAACCTCTCTAAACTCGTGAAAATCGGTTGTAAACCTGAAACCTCACCCCCAGAAACTCCTCATTTTATAACACCCTTGGAAATGGTTCCTTATCACGCCGAGATAGCAGAACCTAGAGATAAGTCTGAAATTTAGAAGGAGGCCAAAGCTTTAGCTGGAAATCTGCAGACACTTCTTTGGAGCTGTGTCAGCTCCACTGCTACAAAATCATATTTGAATTTTCCTCTGGGGGGAATTCTGCTGCTTAGTCCCTGAATTATGGGTTAGAGCTCTCAGTCAAGAGCAGCAGAGGAAATGTAGTCTCCATATATAGGGCAGGTGAGCTGTGTGTTAAGTAACTTATATGACTTTTCTAAATGTGACAATTTTAGAAGAGTTTTGAGATAATCATCTGCTCCTGTGGAAATGAATAAAAATAGGAAATCCCCACCATGGTACCGTCCTATGGACTTTAAATTCACTGTGTGAGTTAGTGACCTGGTTTGGTCTGAAATACAGCTAATTTTCTTCCTAGTAGCTGGTATGGGGCTGTGTTTTGGATTCAGGAGGAGAATAATGTTGATAACACACTTTTTATAAAGGGGAAGATGGAGGAAAGTCAGTCACAGAAAAGTCACGTTTCATCCAAGGATGGATTTATTTTTTAAAAAAAGAAAGGATGGGTTTCTACTTTTCTTTTGCGTGTTTTGGGCAAACAAACAGTGGCATCTTCACGCTGTTTCAATAAATTGTTTTTAGTGATTTATCTCTGGAAAAACTGTTCTTACAGCTGTGATCTCTGATTTTCTGTCTAGTTCTGAGCTAGAACCAGTTTTCCTCAGTGGAGGAAGCATAGCTCAAGAGGTTCAAAGTCAGAAAGCATTCCCAAAACTCCTTGATGATCATTTCATCAATCTGAATGCATTTTTCACACCTTGGGCAAAGAAACCCCCCAGATTTCATCTTAAAAAGCAAGTTTCAATCCTCTAAGGTGAAGATGGACAGTTCAAAGGGAAGGAGCACATGTCTTGTAATGAACCAGAAACCAGGAGGTGAATCAAACTGATACAACAGGTCCAAAATTACTATGTTTGAACCTCCTGATCCCAACAACACGGCTCAGGAATCTGGATACTTGAAAGCAGCACACTTTGCTATTGAAAATACTGAAATAGTAGGGGTTTTTTTTTCATCAGAAGTTAAAAATGGAGATGCACTGGCTCCCAGAAGATCTTCAAAAAAAATAGTCACTGTTTTTAATCAATTTTCCCCACCAGAAACACCAACATCCAGAACTCACACACAACTCCAGGCTCGCGGTGCCAAAAGCTTAAGCTTGAGGTGTGGAATTTATTGGGTGTCTCCACGTAGAATCAAAGCATTTGGTAGAAGAGGCCCACACAGATGTGTCACAGTGTGGTAAAACAGGGAATCACCCAGGGGAAGAGTTTAGCAGCCCTGGTTCGACTCCTAGGAACCGCTCTGGAGAAAGGCAGAGCAGCTGCAAGGGAAGGAGGGAGGACGGAAGAGGATCCTGCAAGGATGGCCAGCGAGCTCCAGAGATCTTGACTTCCCCCTCCAGTTTCCACGACTCTCCCTGTTTTTAGAGCGTTCGCTGTTGAATATCCAAGCCCCAAACGCCAAAGGCAACGCTGTTAGCACACGAGTCCCTGCGGAAGGGGCATGACAAGCCCAGGAGCGCCGCAGGTGCACGATGGCTTGGTGGGCTTCCAGGGGTGTTCTCCGTGGCGTGGGAGCTGCAGGGCAGGAGGGCTGGAGCGGAGGAGGAGCAGAGAACAGGCTTTCCAGCACCGCACGGCACACTCAGCCTCTCCAGAGCCTCCCGGCGTGGCGGGAACAGGCCCTTCCAGTGCTGCGGCACGCGGGGCACGGGCGTGTGAGGGGTGGCAGGACCGGTGTTCCCGCGGCGCAGGGACGGGCACTGCCATGGGGATGAGCGTCTCCAGCACAGCCACCTACGCCGGGCAGGCGCTGCAGGGCACGGGGGGCACCGGCGGGGCGCGGGGACAGCGCTGGCACACGCGGAGCCGCGCGGTACGTGGGGATGGGGATGGGGATGGGGATGGGGATGGGGATGGGGATGGTGCTGCTCCG
>NW_016690448.1:643941-658056 GCF_001604755.1 Lepidothrix coronata | reverse complement strand
CCGAGCGGAGGTGGATGTGACAGGAGGGTGTTCCTGTGACACCGATAAGGTCCCTGTCCGAGCGGAGATGGATGTGACACGAGGGGGTCCCTGTGACACCGATAAGGTCCCTGTCCGAGCGGAGGTGGATGTGACAGGAGGGGGTCCCTGTGACACCGATAAGGTCCCTGTCTGAGCGGAGGTCGGTGCCCACCCCAGCCCCGTCCCCTCCACAGCCGCTGCCGTTGCCATGGCGACCGCGCCCCCCCCGCTCGCCCGCCCAAGTATTTCCGCCCCTCACGTGATGACAACAGCTCCCGAACACGTGACGGAGGGCGCGCTGTCAATCAATAAGCTCCCCTCCAATCACCGTCCGTCCCTCCGGCCTCTGTCCCGCCTTCCGGAAGCGGGCCCTCCAATCGACGCCGGCACCGTTCCAGCGGTTTGACAGGCCCAGCGGAGTGGGGCGGTGATTGACGTGGCGCTCAGCCAGTAGTAGCTCGGAGTTGCGGCCGGGGTCCCGCCCCCGTAGCGCGGGGGCCAATGGCGGGGCGGGCGGTGGCACTGGCCCCGCCCCCCGGCACTGCGGTAATATGGCTCCAGAGCGGCGGCCGGGCCGGCGCCGCCGCCGCCATTAACCCCTGGCAGCCCGGCGGCCTCGGCTCCGCGGGGACTCGCCGTGACCATGAGCTCGGCCGCCGGCCCCGCCGCCCTGCCGCCCGGCTCTGCCGCCCGCGCCCTGCACGTGGAGCTGCCCTCGCAGCAGGTACGGCCGGGCCCGCGGGCGGCCCGCGGGGCTGCCAGGGAGGGGGGTACTCTGGGGTGAATAGGGATGCTCCCGGAGTTGTTGGGTGTCCTGGGATACACAGGGGGTGCTCCCGGAGGTCTGGGGTGATTAGGGGTGCTCCCGGAGGTGTGGGGTGTTCTGGAGCAAATAGGGGTGTCCTGGGGTGAATGGAGGTGGTCTCTGAAGTGTTTGGGTGCCCTGGGGTGAATAGGGGTGTCCTGGGGTGCCCAGGGGGTGCTCCCGGAGATCAGCGATGTTCTGGGGTGAATAGGGGTGTCCTGGGGTGCACAGGGGTGCTCCCTGAGATTCCCGGGGTGAATAGGGGTGCTTCCTGAAGTGTCCTGGGGTGCACAGGGATGCTCCCTGAATTTTGGGGGCCCTGGGGTGAATAGGGGTGCTCCCTGAGTTGTGGGGTGCCCGGGGTGCTCCTCTCCCCCCTCTCCCAGCGGGCTGGGCAGTGAGCCCGGGGAACACACGCCGCGTGTTCTGCAGAGCGGTGAAGTGTCCCCTCCCCATCACATCCTTCCTTCTCCCAGCTCTGTTTTTCCTGTTTGCTGGTAGCTGGCTTTTGGCTCCCTGGGCAGCTGTCCCAAGTGTTAGTTTGGGAGAGCACTGGGAGCAAGGGTAAGCCAGGAAGCCTAGGCCTGGCCTGGGGCTTTAGCAATCCCTGTCAAGCCCAGGCTGTGCCCTTTCCCCTCTGGCAGGCAGTGACTTATTGCACAGGAGCTGGAGCAGGAGTGCTGGAAGGGGGGAGATAATTAACCAAGTCTTGCTTTTCTTTAGAAACACTGAGATGTGAGTCTGCACTCGGTGTTTGGGTTCACTGACTCGGTGCAGTCACTGTTATTAGGAGGTAGAGACGTGATCTGAGTTACTTGAGCTACGTGTTACCAGGTGGGAATATGAAGAGTTCCTCGAGAGAAATCAATAGCTGTCAACTGGAAGTGGAGCTGTAACTGCTCCTGGGATGAACATGTATTACCAGACATCCCCCCCAGGGGCAAAGGGAGGGCGTGGAGGTGGCTCTTGGCTGCCTGACCCTGATTTGAGAGCAAGTGCTTCTCCTAAAATGCGGGCCTGTTCTGTGGTAATGAACGTAAACGTGAGCACTGCTCTGCATGAACTTTACAGGGAACAGTGGATCCTCCAGGAGTTCCAGTGTGGCCTTCTCCCTGCTGAAGTTTTGGTGTTATTCTTTCCCAGGCTTGTGCAAGGACCAAGTGAATGCTGCAGGGAGAAGCCTGAGCTATTAGTCACTGGACTTCATTTGTGAAAGTGAGACCAAAACAGAGGCTTTTTCTCCCAGGAGCAGAAACTGTTTTAGGAGTTTGTAGGAGCAGAACCTGAGTCATCAATTATGGGATGTTCCAGTTGAGTAAATATTTGGTTGGAGCCATCTAGGATGCTTGTGTGTTGATTGTAGCGAGTGTGAGGCTGTGACAGGCCGAGGGGTTGTTGTGCTGTGTGCTCTGCAAACACAGGGACCATGTGCTGAGGGACCTGTGCTGTGTCTGTGCCTGCAACCAAACCCAGAGGCTCCAAAGCTGCTGCTAACACACTGATAACAGATCCCCCTCTCCCACTGCCCTGTCTGAGCTCAAAACTCTGTTACTGAACTGCAGGATACCTCGGAGGCTCAGCAGACTGGGGCTATTTTACTGCAGAATCATGAGAAAGAATGGAAAAGTCATTCCCAGTTTGTTGTACCACCTCTGGAATGCCAGAACCTGGCTGGTCTGAGCTCTGTGGTGCTGTGTGAGGCCACGTAATGGTTTGCTACCTGGCAGCACAGGAATCAGCTCTGGGATTTGTTTCAGTAGCAGTTTCTCTGGAACACCCAGTGCTGCATTTTTTCGCTCCAAGGATGAGAGCAGGATGGTCTGAGTCACGGCTATAAATCTCTCTAAAGCCCGATTTCTCAACGCGAGGTGAGCGCGTTTAATGACTGAAGTGACACTTGAAGGGCCGAAGGACTGAGGGTGTTGGTCTAGGTTTAATTAGTCCAGTGACTCCCACACTGATTAGAGAACAAAACTCCTGCTAGTGACACTTTTGCAGGAGTGAAAAGTCCCGTCCAAAACCTTTTGCCACTTCTGTCAAACTGACTGAGCTCTTCTTTAAGTTGTTTGTTGGTGGCAGGACAAGCAGGCTGAAGAATGCCTTTTGCTGTTGTATTCTGCATTTCAAGAGGGAGAAATAGAGGATATGGCTGTAAAGAAGTGCATCTGGTTAAGCATAAAATTCCCATCTGAATCCATCAGTAATTGTGCCAGGATGTTGTTTCCTTTTGCTGGAAGAGTGATCCTGACAGAACCGAAGATGGGAAAGAATTACACTCCAGAATCAGAGATTCCTTAGGAATATCTCTTCCCAGTTGCTCGATGCAGGAAAACCGGGAGTGTCGTGATAACTTGGGGATTTCTGGATTCAATCCTGTCATTATAAGCAGTTCAGAGCAGTGGGGGGTGGGAGAGCCAAACCCCTCCGGCCCTTCCATCCTCCATGGAAGGGCTTGGACAGAAGAATGCAGGCTGAGCACTGGGAGCCAGTCATGCTGCAGTCAAATGATCTGGTGAGTGTTGCTGTGCTGATTGCTGGCCAGGACAGATTCACATGTGGTTATCTGGAGACAGGAAAGCCCCGAGCTGTGGACTCCTGGGGGTGCCTGGGAAGGGGCATGTGAGGGAGGGAGACAGACCTGGTGAAGAGGAGGGAGAGGGTAAATGTGCCATTGTGCACAGCTGGGAACGGGGCCAGACCAGGTGACCCCGTTATTTCCTGTACCTTCAGCTCACAGACCCTAACCAAAGACTGGGATTGCCCTTTTTGGGTTTAAACTCTTGTTCCATGGTCCTTCCCATAAAGGAATGGGAAGCTGATAACAAGATCTGATAACAAGACCACTGAAGTGAAGTTTCTGTCCATTCTCTGAAAGTTGTAGAAGAAATCGTTCCACTGAGCTACACTGAAAGAAATGGTACACAGTAAACACTTCACAGTGCTGGAGCTTTTGGGATGTTATTATTTACAGGAGCTTAATGTACACAGTTCAGAAACTCACATTGCTGCCCTGTATAACCCAGGACGCAGATGAGTGGAAGTCAGGAGTGAAGTGAATTTTAGGGTGTTTCTTTTGGAAGTACTCCTGGCAAGAACTTCCTCAGGGAAAAAGAAACAGTTCTTCTGGATGGCAGGTACTTCTGGATGGCATCAACAAATAAACCCAGTCTTTTCAGCAGCTGGAAGTGACAGTCCAGGGTAATCAGTCCCTTGGGTGCATGTTTAGATACTTCAGGTGATCCAAGTGAGTAGAGGTAAAGCAACATGAGCAGAGTATGTGTGAATTAGGGCACGGCTATAATTTCGTGGTTTCTTTTTTTGAAGGTGCATACCACTCACACACAGCATTTTGGGGAACATGGCACAAAGGGGGGATTCAAAGTGTGCTGGCAAATGTGTTTGAGGGGTCTGCTGTATGGGAGAAGTGAAAAAACTGCTGTAGGGACCCAGGGCTGCACATGGATGAGACTTTCAACTACAACAGTGAGCAAGTCTCTGTTTTTAAAACAGTTTTACATCACCTCTTGTTTTATACTCCCCTGAGTAATATGAAAACAAAGTCTGACTTAAATATTTTACTTCCCCTTTCCTACTAAATAGCGAGGGGGGGGAAATCAGAAGAGTGGATGGAAAGTGTTGTATTTGAATATTGCTTTCACTTCTCTGTGACACACTGTCTCTAAACACTGAGTGGGAGGGAAGTGCTGCTCCAGTGAAACACCACAGCGTGAGTGATCTTTCCTGGTTGTATCCATGCCCAGCTGTATCCTTGTTCTGTGTTTGCTAAGAGACAAATTAGGAGGAAATAGCTGTTGAAGTTCTGTAAAATTCCAGTGGTAGCCCAAAAGGTTGGCTGTTCCCCCGGGGCTGGGTTTTTGCTCTCTGCAGTGCACTACCAGTTTTCCCTAAGGGATGCAGGTGTGTTTTGCAGGCTGAATGATCTCTGGTAAGTTAGAGACTGTTCTGCCCCAAAACTGTACTAAATCACCCTTGGTGCTTCATTTGGGAGATTTGTGGGGCGTTAGGGAATGCTCTTAACTGAGTGAAGAAAAGGTCTTGCAAGCTAAAGACTGAAGTCTCATTTATGGAGAGAGACTCACTGGTTTGCCCTTGGTTTGTCATCCAGCAACATGATAAACATTAATATGCTTCAGGTTATTTATCAGCATGTGCTGTTTGCTTCTGCAACCTGGTGCTTCTTTAAGGTCGGAAGTGCCTTTGCTCTGATTCTGTTGATGCTCTTGGTTCCCTAAGACCCTGGTTACTTTTTGTGTCCTTCCTTCTGAGCATCATCTCGGTTTCCATTGCTTAATTGGTATTCCCAGGTCATTCCCACAGCTAATATGGACTAATGCTCCCTTGCCCAAGGTGGTGTTAAGAGGCTTAAGGGACTCTCTGAAGTGCTGCAGTGTTATTAATGAGGTGGGACTTGCACCCCCATGTTCCTTCTGCCCCATGGCTCAGTTCCCACGCTGGGCCAGAGCAGCAGGTGGAGTTTTGGTCCTTGATCTTGTGAATAAATACTTACTTAGAAAAACTCTGAGAAGAAGTCAATAAGGAAAGATGGTCTTTCTGCTGGAAAGACTGTGTATTTCCCTGCTATTTGGATCTCATATAAACCCCCACCAGGAGCAGCTTTGTCTGGCAGTGGGCAGTGCTTGTAAGACTTTCTTCACCCCAGTGTGGAGCAGTTTTTTTAGGGTGTGCTGACAGTGCCTTTTGGTGTTTGCCAGCTCTCTGGATCTGTCCCCCTTGATGTTGTAGTGCCCAGCAAGAACTTCATTTGCCCAAGTCCCTGCATGGGCTCGTGGGTTTGCTTTTGGCCCCTTCCTGCTACCATTACATCTGTGTTAATTCTGTGTTGTGGTTCTTGTTTTGTCACTCTTAACCAGCTGTCCTGTTTGCATCCTGACTGAATGCTGTGTCTTCTGTACCTGCCCCTGCCTTATGTGTTAAATAACAGGCTTTTTCAGTCTTTCTGCAGAGATGAGCACGAATTTTAGATGTGGAAATAAGGATGAGGATGCAGAAAACCAGTGAGGTGTGTGAACCCAGTGAGCTTACACTGAATATCAGTTTTGGTCTTGGTTGTCTCATTGGTTTTGAGCTCTGCAAAAAGTGGTGCAGTTTTTCTGCATGTGATGATGTGCAGTTGTGTTCCTGGGGTGCATCTTTGAACTGGTGTCGGCCTCAGATCTGGTCCAGAGCAGGCACAGCTCTTTAAAGCTGTTGCCAGAAAGCAGCTATATTTTAAAAAAGGGAAATGAGTTCCTGAATGGCTGTTGAATCCCTTCGCTTGTCATGAGGAGATTGAGGTCTGAAGGAGGTGCACTTACAAGGAGAACCACAAATGATTCATTGAACTAATGATGGCTGTGTAGCTTTGAGGGCTCTGCTGTCTTCAAGTGCGTGCTGGAAGGACATTAAAGTAGAATTCCAAAAAAATTCCTTATGGTGTGTCCCAAAGAGTTGCATATCAAATACTTCAGCTTTGCTTCTGAAGTAGATCTGAAATGACATGTGATTCTCTTGACTCTGAACTGTGGAAAACTGTTAAATTACAAACCTTATAAATCTGCCTGGCAAGTGTTTAAGTTGGAGTACAAGCATTTTCTTGTCCTTCCTGTGGTTTTAAGCACCAACACATCTGAGAAGCTGAAGTAGTTAGTGAAAAGCTGAGGAAGTGGGAAGGCATTATAACCAGGTGGGGAGCAGTGCTGTGATAGTAAATAATGCTCACGTTGGCTAAAAGCAGATCACACTTTGATAACTTTTTTTTATTTTAGAGCTAGAGCTTTTCTGCTTTTTAAGAAAGGAAAAAAACCCCACCTCCACCTGCCTGCTGTGAGCTCCAAAGCACACAGAGCCCTGTGTTCCAGTGGGACTTAATTCTGACAAATATTCAGACACCAAATAGCTGACATTGCAGGCTCAGGGCTGGGAGGTCCAACACCACTGGATTTGCTGTGGTAACGTGTGTGTTGCTAACTAATCTTTGCCTCCTGCTTTAATGCTAAAATAGTTGGAAGGATTTTCCTTGGGTTCTTCCAGAGTTACTGCAGGTCATAAAGCAAGGGAGCAAGCTGGGAAAAGCCAGGTGAAAACACCATGTACTGCCTTATACAGAGGTCAGGGCTGATCCTGATGTGAAAGGAATTCATGGAATATTCTCCCCTGACAGAATCAGGAGGAGGGCAGCAGTCTGAGAACAGAGGTGAGGGCTCTGTCTTGGTGTGTGTATAAAACCTCTCTGGTGGGTAGGGTGCCCCACTGAGGGCTGAGGAATTGGTGCTGGAATTGCAGCCAGTTTGAAAGTCCCGTGTGATACATCTCCTGGAGAAACAGTGACTGCTTTTCAGCTCAGCAGGCCTCTGGGAGAGCCCCGAGTGCTGATTTGCTTTTGGCAAATTTGGGCTTTTTCAGTAATTTATGTACATTTCAACTTTGCTGTACAAGAAGTTTTCCCAGCCTCCTTACGCTGGTTTTACCATTGCATTTACACTGCAGACCAAAGTGAGTTTCTGGGTTTTTATTCTTTTCCCCACCTCGCTCCTTTTGGAATTAAAAATGTTCTCTTGACCCTGTGTGATGCTTTTGCACTTTACATGGGTTGTGTGGAAAGTCATGAGGAATGGGTGCCTTGCTGAAGTTCAGATGATGCTTTGACACCTTTGCAAGTTGATTGGACGTGTCCAAGTGCCTGCTGGGAGCAAGAATTCCTGGCCAGCTTTGCTGGAGGGGCCAGAGCTGGAGAGGGCAGAGCAGGAGAGTGAGAGGAGGCACATGTGGGACAAAGAGAAGACAAGCCTCCCCTTCTGCCAGCAGTGAGCCATTAGATCATCTCAGCTGCTGCTGGCATGATGGGCTCCACGTGATAAGAAGGGGCTTTGCTGTTGCCCTGTTAATGCCCTGAGCTTCACAAGTGATCCTTGGAGCCAGAGCTGGTGAGAAATGCTGCTTGCCTGGGTTCTCATCCAGCCTGGATATACTAACAGTATTATTTTTTTCCCAGGGTCATCAGATTCTTGTAAGAGAATAATAAAGAGCTTGAGATGGAAGAGGAGTCAGAACTCTCTGTGCCTTTTTTTTTTTTTTGCTACCCATTATGTGACCCTGAACAAATAATTATGAAATTCCATGGATACTTGAGGTAGTCCTGTTCTCCTTGTGGTTCCATAGACAGGCCAGACCTTATGTTAACAACTGTGCACTTCTCTCTCTTGTTAATTTATTACCTCTTCTTACCTGCCCCCATCTCTGCAGTAGTTTTTTTAATGATACCAGATTATTAGACAAAAAAACCCAGTGACTAGCTTTGTCACTGCAGTTTCTCAGGCCTGGAGGGGAGCAAAGGGTGGTGTGTGGAGCAGTTTAAGCCCTGAAGTGTCCCATGCAGTGTTAGTTTGCCTGCCCTGTCCTGCTCTCGTGGTGGGCACATCCTTGTAGCTGCAGGGAGCTGAGCTGGAGGAACCTGCCCAGATGTTGAACTGAGTTCTGGTTTGAGCAGCTTCACCTTGGTTCAGTTCTCTGCCCCTCACATGAGACTGCACAAAACACATTGTGTGGCACGGCAGCAAGTGTTTGGATGCTGAAGGTGGTGTTTTAGGCAGAGGTGGTGAAAGGTTGGTATCTTAGTGGTGAGGGAACTAAAGCACCAAGGGACCAGACGGTTTCAGTCCTTTAAACCTCTGGAGACTTGATAGACTGGAGAGTTCTGGGATCATCTGATGAACAGGCAAAGTATGAACAAGGTTGATGATGAAAATCCTTCCTTCTGTAGCAGTCTGACTTGTTTATGGCCTGTGGTAAATCTGGAGGGGTTCCCAGAAAGTCCTTGAATGGGAACGCTGGATACATTACACAACTGCAAATAGTTCTTCCAAGTGATGAAAACTGAGTGCCTTTCTTGAGTGAGAAAGGAGACCCCTGGCTTTTGAGAGGAGCTGGGCATTGCTGAGCAGGGATGGTCTGGCTGCTCTGTGGAATCCCAGGAAGCTGCTTTTGTGGCTCTGCAGGCACGAGGGATGGAACCTGCTGGTAGGTTCTGCTCTTCACATCTCTCCTAAAGCTTTCCTGCTCAGCTTTTCTGTGTATCTTTGGGATAGCTGGCTGCTTGGAACCTGTGATATCTTTACCTCCAGCAGTGTTTTTAAATACAAGCTGCTACTCAGGACTTCTTCTGAGGGAAAATTAGTGGCTGTCTTCTCCTGGTTTGCAGTAATTTATCTTCAGGGTAGAAGGGAGCACTAATTTCTTTCCTGTAGGTCAGTGCAGAGTTGCTACAGAGCAGTTGCTTTTACTCAAATGCAACTTAGACTGGCAATTAAAGCAAATGATAACAGGGCCTGCTATGTAATTTCACTGCTCCATTAACTTTCTTGGGAATTGCAAAGGACTGGGACAAGTGTAATCAGAGTAACTCGTGTCACAACCCCCCCAGAAGGAGCTGTTGAACCTGCTCTACTGCTCTGCTGAGCACTGATCCAGATCTGCCAGTTCAGGCTGCGTGTGCTGAATTCAGAGCTGCTGGAAAAGTTAAATACCCTTTTTAATGGTACAGCTCTGCTTTGTCAGAGCTTACCTACATCAGTGCTCTCCTGAAAAATAACTTTTTTTTGAGCAGGATATCTCATTTAGATGCCTGGTGTAGTGTCTGGGATCTTCAGTCCTGTGTTGCTGTTAGACTGTCAACTGTTTGAGGACACAGCAGTGAAAATTATCTCTGCTCATCTGCACATTTTGCTTGTTTTCTCTATGAAAGCAGATCCTGCACTATCAGCTTGCAAACACACTGGCCTTTTTGAAGTTACGTGACTCATGAGGCTGCCAAAGCACTTGGAGTGCTTTTTAGCACTTGTGTTTTGGTTTTTAAGCTGGGCTTTTTGAAATGGCTGTTTGGTGCCTAGCATCTCCTCTGGGGGGGACGGACCTTCCTCGGGATGGAGATTTCTTGATACTTTTAAGAAAGGGAGAGCAAAAGAGCTGCAACTTGCCTGCAATGAGAAGTGGCCACTCTTTAGCACTTCACCTAAAGAGGGAGATGAAAGAACTCTGGATTATTTGCAGCTACTTTATTCCTTATTTGCAGCACTGGGGACTGGCAGCATTTGGCTCCTGCCAGTGATGGCTGAGCTGCAACACAGTGGGGGTTTTGTTTGGTGTGTTCCAGCAAATCCAGCAAAAAATGATATAAGACACATAGCAGGTTACACTGGATAGAGGTTTACAAACTCCTTCAAAATTATATTTCCTGCTTGTCCCAGAACAGCTGCAAGGCCTTTGAGGAATTCTAGAGCCTATCTGAGTTGTCTTTGTAGCTGCTGGTCTCCTGGCTAAAGCTCATTAGCTGTGGTCAGGAGAGGTTAATTAACTGCGGCCTCTGGAGAGTTCTGAGGAGGGCTGGATAATGCAAAATTATATCAGTGACAATGTGGTGGGCAAACTGGAAGGTTTATTTTCGGGATCCAAGTCCCTCTGTCATCATGAGCTCACACTGAAGCAGGTGAATGATTTAATTGTCCATGTAATTGGAATTTTGTTCCCCACCAGCCAGGCTGAAGGGACAAGAGGGAAGAGGAGAGCACTGGCTAATCTGGGGATTCAGAAAGACGTCACCTGGTGCACGTTGAGTCCTGAGCTGTGGTATGGGCTCACAGCCCCACATTTAGTGGTCCTATTCCAGCTGGTTTGGGAGAAGTGAGACTTTAGGATAAGCTCCAGGCTTTGAAGGGTGCAAAGAAGTCCCAAACCATGGAGATAAGGACGCCAGAGTTGCAGGTGTAGGTTAGGACAGCTCTGTTCAACCCTCCCTGTGGACAGTGAGCGATGAGGAACCTGTTTGGCCTTGCCTGAGGGCTGAGCAGTGTAACACACACTTAAAGCAGGCCCACGATGAGTGTGCAATCCCCAAGAGACCTGGGGAAAGTTGTCTTCCTCTTTAGGTGCAATGGGGGCTCTTCTTTGCTTGTAAGGCACTTAAAACCAATCCTGTCAATAATGATGGGGGAGTGTGCGCAGTAGTTGATTGGTTTGTGTGCTCCTGAAGTTAATTAAAGGAGAGACAGCACATACAACTCTTGAATCATTTTTACAGGGAGTGCAGTGCACGTTCAAAGCCTTTTCTTAAGGAGCGTTTCGGTTGCTCATAAAAACAGCCGGAGAAAATGCCCAGTTCAGATGAAAAAAATAGTGTTCAAGGTCCATGTGGCTTCTTTTAAGAGAGGCTTAATCTTTCTGTTGACATTCTTGATACCAGTCTCTAAGAAAATAAGACCGTGTAGTCCCACAGTTAAGCAGCTTAGAAGGTTTTTTGTTGGTTGTTTTTTTTGTTTTTAGTTTTGTAATTCCTCTGTATACTAGAAGTACCTGGGCATCGTATCTCAGGCTCTGTTTTTAGTATAACTCACAAATAGGCTTTGCAGGAATGAATCCATCCGTGATTTTTAGTCTGTCATGTGAACAGAAATTTAATATTCCTCATATTTTCAGGAAGGAAATGAATTAATGGTATTAAGTGATATAAAGTGTCACACTGTGATTCCAAAACAGATTATGGCCTTTCAGCTCTTGTTAAAAGCCTTTTAAGGACAAGCTGCAAGCAGGAAAGTTGTCTTTTGGTTTCAGAAGCATTTAAAATTTGCTTTTGGTCAATCCACTTTTAAGGTGGATTCAGATTTACAAATGAACAAGCTTTTGGGGAAAAAAGAAGAGTGGGGTGTAAGATGCACTAAATCAGCTGCTTGAGGCTTGTAGGTGGTTTGTGGTGATGCAGAAAGGATGAGGAGTCAGCATCCCTGTGGCAGGTGGGTGAGAGATTGGCTGGGAAAATGTGACACTGAAGGATTTGGGGAGAGCTTCCTGTGTCTGAGGGGGCAGCTTGCTGAGTGCTGCATTCCTGGGAGGTGGTGGCATTAGGAACCACAGCTGGGCAGTGATTGAAGAGTGACAGTCCTACAGGATGGCTTTGCTAACTGTAGTTTAACAGGTTAATAATGTAAAATGCTTGTCCAGGGTTAAGGGTGTGGTGTGCTTTGAAGCTGAGGACTTTAGCCACAGCTGTTACAGCTGCTTGGCACTTAGAGGGAGAGAGAGATTGATTCAATCTGATTATTTTCATTCAAGGCTCACTATTGTAGCAAAGTAACTTAATGTTGGAGTTGGATGAAATCACTTAAACTAAAGATTTTAGTGATGAATTTTAGTGTATTCAGTCCAAGAGAAAAGGACTCTCATCCAAGCAAATGGTGGCTGACAGACATCTCCGAGTTCCCCGTGCCCTTCGTTTTCCCTGAAAATCTTGGTACGTCCTTGTGATGCACTTCAGTCTCAGGTTGTTAGAGCAGTTTCCAGGATCACTGTGAAATAAGGAGGCTTTGTCCAGCCAGTTCCTTACAGCTCTGCATGAGGAGGTGCTTTATGTTGGAGCTCTTTGTCCAGTAATTCTTGTTGAAAATAGCCGAGGCTGGGAAATGTTTCCAGCGGGGTGACAGGGAACATCTGGGTGATGCTGCTGCTGTGCTTGGAGCTGAGAGTGTCACAGCTTTGACCCTGCCTGAATAGTTGGTTTAGACATGTGGAATAAGAATGATGTAAAGGACACGAGTGAGAATAGTTTGTCTTGAGTATCAGCGTTGCTTAATCCCAGCTCGTAGGTGCTCGTTGTTTGGCTGCATCCTTGCTGTTCACACTCACCGGGAGCCTTTGGTGGGCTTTCTTGTGACAACAGTGCTTTGGGAGCCCTTAAAACATTTTGCTACAAAGCAGTGAAGGGGTTCGATTTCAATCTAAGGAAGTTCTTGGGCTATTTAGGGTTTTTTTTCCCCTTGTTTTCAGCGCCGGCTGCGTCACCTGCGGAACATCGCTGCCCGCAACATCATCAACAGGAACGGGTACCGCCTCCTGGACACCTACTTCACCCTGCACCTCTGTGACAGCACCAAGATATACAAAGGTAACCAGGCTTCCCTCAGCCTCCCTGCCAGTTTGTCTTTGAGTTCTTATGACAGGAATTCTCTCGCTTTTTTCCCCACCTTGTCAACCCGCTGCCGTTATTTCCATCACCTTTGTAGCTCTGCAGAAGAGCCCTTCAGTTCCCTCAGCTTCCCAAAAGTGTGGGCAGCCAGGCGAGCAGAACAGATGACAGGTTTGGCAGAACCTCTGAAACCAGCCTGGTTTTGTCATTGCTCTCCCCCCACTGATAATTTAAGAAGTTGGGAACTTCCAAGGGCACAGAAAAGTTAAAGGGTTTGGAGCCGTGGTTGCCTGTTGTGAGGGAGGGCGTTCCACTCGTGCACAGCTGTTATCCAAGTTTTCCAGGACTAGCATAGTCAGCCAGTGACATGGAGCAACCTGTTGTGCTCTGGGTCACTGTGTGTGAGTGTCACACCTCGTGTCCCTTCATGCTTTGCTTCCCACTGCAGTGTGTGGTTCTTCATTGTTGGTAGAAATGCATTTTTATGCTCCTTTTGATATGATCAACAGTAGTTGGAGGTGAAGTCTGGTTTTCTCCTAGTTTTTTTTTTTTCACCAGGCACAGTTGAACCTCGTTTGTTTCCCAGAGTTGCTGTTTTAGCAGGATAAGAACACACTACTTGAGCTTGTTCCTTGGACTTGTGGTGGTTGGTTGAACCTGTGACTAATGACTGTTTGTAGGGGCTGTTCTGCACTCCATGAAATCTTTATCCTTGGCCTCCAGTGGGATGGATGTTGTACAAAATCTGTATTCCAGCCTCTAGAGCTGTCTGCCTAAAGACTTCAAGCTCTCACTGTGGCTGGGAAAGCCAAGGTCCATGTGTCAGCAGTTGCTTATTCCCATTTAAATCCAGGGTTGTTGGCACCTGTATCAGATAACTTGGCAGTTCCCTCTCCAAGCTTCTGGAATTCTCTCTTTGGGAAAGCTCTGCAGTTATTTTATCTAAGCTGAGCTGTCCCAGGAGGATGTTGTGTGACAAACCAGTCACTTGGCAAATGTCATCCAAATATTGTTAAGCACTGGGGCATGTTCCTTCCCCAGAAACCGAAGCAGATCTTCAGAATTATCATGGGGATGAAGATGAAATGCTAAATTTAAATAATGACTTGTAATAAATTACTGCTCCACACTTGATTTAGTCAAAAGCATGACTGCATTTCAAAGTCTTTCTCCTGAATCTGTTACTAATAAACTAGACCCACTGGCATTTGTCTTTCCTGAGTGTTACTTTTTTTTGGCTTTTTCTATTTCAAGTACTAAGATTTGTATCAGTGTTTAAGCTAATCTAAAGGTATTTTTTTTTACTCCTCTTTCTTTA
>NW_016690448.1:577475-643925 GCF_001604755.1 Lepidothrix coronata | reverse complement strand
TTATAAGAGTGAGGTGATCAAGAATTCTCTGGTAAGTTATTTTAATGCGGAAAAACTTCCTTTTAAAAATTATTTATTTAGTGCCAGCATATTGATTTCTCTGCTGAATATCATAACTCTTTCATGTGTCTTTCCACTCTTCAGTTCTAGGAGCATCATGTTGTTCTCCCCCTTTTCATGAGGTTGGAATAGGGAGTTACTGAGTAGTAGAAATGCTGATTTCTTTGAGCATCTGTGTGTTGTGTAGGAGAACAGTAAGAAACCTGGATATATAAACATGTGTATTCATTGAAGAACTAATAGCTGTAAGAAACTAAACTTTGTAAACACCTTGGGCTTTCTAAATTTTCAAGTTTAGATCAGTGAAGGGGCCAGAACTGAAGACTTTATTACAACTGAGAAGAAAGTGAACAAATACATCAACAAGTTCTGTAAACTTAATTATTGGGGGATAGATCAGCATTAAACTTTTGCAGTATAAGCTGTACCCTGGTTTTCAGAAGCTGAATTGTAAATAGGAAAGGAATGTTACTTCCACTTTGAAATGTCCTGATTTGGCTGAACTGAATTAGTAAATTCTGCAGTAAAATCTTCCGTGTTTTGTACTGGAAGGAAGCAGAGCCCACTCTCTGTTTCTGAGGTAGCTTTTAACCCAGGCATTCTCTCCAGAGAAGGAAGCAGCAGAGCCTGTTGGCCTCAGCTCTGTGTGAACCTTGAAATGGCTGCTGTTCCTCATTCTTTAGATTTTTTTAAAAAATCTTTGATGTGGACTTTGTTACTTTCTGAATTATCAACTTTTGGGGCTACTTTCAGCTTGTTTAAATGTATTTATCCGTCTTTGACTACTCAGAATCCCACCTGGAGGAGTCTGGACTTTGGGTTGATGCCTGATCGTCTGGATACCTCTGTGTCTTGTTTCGTTGTGCGGATCTGGGGTGGCAAGAAGGAGCATTTCCAGCTTCTGATTGAATGGAAGGTCAATCTCGATGGCCTGAAGTACTTGGGCCAGCAGGTAATGGGAAAACAGGTTTTTCCTCAGCTTTTTCCTTAAGGGATCAAAGCATCTGGATGAATTCATGTATAGAATGCTAAGAAAGGAAACGAATGTGTTTGAAGGATGTGGTTTAAAGTTTGACTGCAGATATTCGTGTCAGTTTGACCTCAGAGCTTACCAGGGTTGAATTCATTTTTTCCCCAAAGTTTTGTGTGCCTGCAGAATTGCAGGTGATGAAAAGCTGCAGTTTGTGTTTGTTTGCTGTGGAAAGCTGTAGTGAGCTGGCTGTGAACTGATTTGTTTCCTTCCCTTCCTACAGATCCATGCCAGAAACCCAAACGAGATTATTTTTGGTCTCCACGATGGTTATTACGGAGCTTCATTTGAACAGAAGGTGAGGGTGTCTTGTGTTTGTTCTGGCTTGTTGGTACTGGTGGCAAGCTGAAATTCAGCTTGTAAGCTTGATTTTTCACACTTGGATGCTCAGAACATTAAAATGCTTCATTTTGAGAAAAACTACTTCTTTGACGTGACAGATAAGAAGTATTATCTTGCCTCGGTTTTGCAGGGCCGTCTGAGATGTCTTGTAGCATTTTAAGTCCAAAAAAAATCTCTGGTTACTGAAAATAAGCTTTGACTGTGTTCCTTGAGGCAGACATATTGCAAATGATGTAGCTGTTAAGGCTCCTTTATGTGGCAAATACAAAACCACATTCAATTTTGGTTATTGGTCCGAACCCTGGAGTTTGTAGCTTATTAATGGGAAGCTGTTTATTTGCTCTGTTTCAACTGCTTCACCCCAAGTTGTTTTCCCAGAGGACTCACTATAGTATTTGTGCCTGTCCAGCCAATATTGTCACTGATTATTTACCTCACTGATGATAAAAAAGTTTAAATTTGCCTGTTGTAAGCAGTGCATCTGACAGAGGTTTTTTTAATCCCAGATTGCTGGAGGCAGTACTGTGGTATAGATAGTTTGTATAAGGAGTCCCTGGCTGGAGGGGAAGTGCCTCCTTGGCACACAGCCTATGCCTATTATTTTTTGAAATTATTTTTTTAATCAGCTAGATCCTGGCACACTTAATTATTACAAGTTGTTATTTAGGTGTGACCATGTTTTTGGTGGAAGGGAATGTCTGCTGTGTGGCCTGTGGTTAACACAGTTGTGAGATGTTAACAGGTAACTGCATTTCAACACCACCTGTATGGAAGCTGCCTGTTGAGGCAGGAAGGAATCTGCAGACAGGGACTGTGGGGCTGGAGTCCCCCTCCATCCCTGTTGGAAGGCTGGCTGATCACAGGGACAGCTGAGGCTGCTTCAGGCACTCAAATAAAGGCCTCTTTTCCTGCAATCCATAAACTTTCTGACAGTGCTGCCAGGTGGTTTGATCTGCTTAGAATTCACTTCATCATCTGAAGGAACCCTTCTGAGTTCGTGGAATTCTCTAGGAATGTGTGGGCCTGTGCCTGACATGGAAAAGCTCCACAGCTGCCCCTTGCAGCAGGAGGAATTGCTGCTGGGCTGTTCTGATTCTGATCCCTGCTGTGCAGAATTGATGCTTTGGGCTCTTAAGAATGACACTGATTTTGTAGCTTCCAGAAACTTGTTCACATCACCACTCCAAACTAAGATGGCTTTGGCCTTTCCAGCGTGTTGCTCTGGCACGTTCCTGGCTGGGCTCTCGTGTCTGGAGCTGAAGGGTGGCAGCTCTGTAAGCTGCATCCTTCAGTGTTCCTGGGCAGAAGACTTGGACAGCTGTGGATTAAAAAGTGCAGGAAAAAAACACACTCTGTGTCTAGAACACAGATAAAGTGTCTTTTACACCTTTATAGGCAAGTGGTGTTATTGCCACCTTGAGTTGTTTCATAAAATTATGAAGACATTTAAAGTACATTAAATGCCAGGTCATTTGTTCAACCAAAAGTGCATGCTTTTGGTCAGGGTAGAAAATTTTTTGATTCTTAAATGCCTGTTGTTTCCTTGCCTTAAGGATCACTCAGGTACCCTGAAGAACAGTCTCCTCCAGGTGGATCAGAACTGTGTCCGTAACTCTTACGATGTCTTCTCTTTGCTTAGGTAAGGCTTTTGGTAACACCCTGTGTAGCTACTGTAACTTCTTGAATTTGGGTGTGGAAGGAGCCTTTCTGAATATAAAAACCCCCCCTGTTCTGGTGTGGAATGTGCAAAGGAGATCCTGAGATCAGGCCAGTTTCCTGCTGGTGTCAAGGAGATGGGCCTTGGTGTCTGCACATTCCGTGGTGGTCGCTGGGCTGCTGCCACAGGGATGTGTGAGAGCTCTGAGCAGGGGCTGGCTGTGGAGCTGGACAGGCCTTGTGGATGTCAAAATCATGGAGCTTCTCTGTTGGAAAGCTTCTGTGGAAAGCCCCTGCTCTGTCCTCCTCAACAGCATTAAAATTGATTTAAATAAATGAGAACAGACGCAGTTATTCCAGCACGTGTGTGGCATAGGAGAGCTTACAGTGTTTTTTTTTTTACTTTTGGGTGGTTACTTAAATGTCTCTGATTGTAAAAAAAAAACAAACAGGAAATGCTAATAAAAACATAAGCAAGATGTCCTTTTTCAGATCTGCTTTAATTATAATAGCTTAAAAATGTTATTTATGGAGAAGTATAATGGAGGTCCACCACTGTCAGTAGGTTGAGGAATCTGCATGTAAAAGGCATTTTATAAGGCAGGTTCTGCAGGAACAGCACTAGATGTGCTGTGAAGGAAACCCTTGAAAGAGAAATGTTTAACATGCTTTCAAAAGTCCTTGGAAAAATGCAGTTGACTGTTTTTTTAACCCAAGTTGAATCCATTCCGTAGTGCTGACAGTAGGTGTCAGTGTTGCCTGTCTGAAGAAAGGGGTAGGAAAAGTTAACTCGAGGTTGCTTATTCAGAAGTCCTTATTTTATAAGCTCTCTTAAAGTGTGAATGTGCTGTTCCTTGGTTCTGTAAAGCATATTTAAACTGAGGGCTGCTTTCTGAGTGTCTTTTCCTGTGCTTTTGGTGGGAAACAACCCGGGGGGTGTCAGGAAGTTCTGCTTTCGTTCTGGCACAGTCCATTAGCAGAGGACTCTTGTGCCACCAAACATAAAGTCTTTGTTAAATAGAAAGAAGCAAACATGTGCAGCTCACCCCGATTGCTTTATTCACGTGTTTTTCACATTTCTTGTGCACTTCCATGGAGGATGAACATACTCCATTGAAAACAGGTTCTGGCCCAACCCTTTGCTCCTGGGAAAACTTCACAGTGAGAGTTTGTGTGGCTGATCTCTGTATCAAAACTGCTTTGGGGGGGAAGAAGTGATGGCACTGTTTTCCTCAGAAGCTGAAACTTGTGAATAGGCCTTAATGGAAAGCACGTGCTCAGCTCAAATTGTGTTGGTTTAAAAAAATTAATTAGCAATGACAGTGTGTGTGAGCAGCAGAACTTCTTTTGTCTCTTGGATCAAAGTAGCGCCTGTGTGCTCAGGTGCTGCCTTACAGGGATTTACAAGTTAATTAAACAGGGGGAAAAGTTGAGGTGCAAAGCTCAGCTTTACACCAGGATGTTTTGGGCACCTTTGCAGCCCAGGAACCTTCCTGTCCCAGGGCAGGGACAAGATGCTCAGGTGGACATGAGGTTGCTGATAAGTTGTTTGTGGCACGTGGAAGGGACTGACCTTCTTCCAGCCATTGGCTTTTAAAAGGGCTCACTGACAAAACCTGGAAAAGCTCAAATTTTGAGGTTTTTGTTCCTTGTCAGATTTCCTGAAGAGAGGTCACTGAAAGACTTTTTCTAAATATTATGTTGCTGGTAGTAATGGGTTGTGCAGTGACATGTTTCACCTTTCACACAGAGCTCAGGAAGGGCCAAATTCATCTGAGCTCATGTTCTGGACGTGTCTCCATAATCAGGTTCTCAGCACGTTTGCAGCACTAATGGGAATAGGTTTATATTTAGTGTTCTCTTGGTTTTCTAGCCTTTCTTTTCTTTAAGCTTTGAAAAACAGACCTTTCAGTATTAAGTGGTGTTGGGAAGATGAGATGTCACTACAGAAAGGGCTTAAAATGCTATATATTAAAATTTTGCTTCAGTTTTAAATACAAAAACTAATATGGTGTATTCTGCAGCTTTTCCTTGATGATACTTAGAGAGCAGTTGGCCTGTGCAAGTATGGGAGTGCCTGAAATCCTCCCAAATCCTGCCTGGAGACAAAAAGTGCTCTAAGGACTAGTGAAGATCTGCCCCTTTGAAGTTCAGCTTCATATGGTTTTATCTCTGCAGTCAGAGCTGCTCTCTCTGTGGTTTAACCATCCCTTCAGCAGATGGCATGGCATGTTTGGGGTATTTACCCAGCCAGTTAGGCCAGGTTGAAAACATTTTGGTTGTATTTTTGTTCAAGAAAATAGTGGTTTTTAACAACATCATCATCATCATCTGCTATTGGTGCAATTTGAGTGCTGGATGGGTAGAAGAGCAGCTCCAGGCAGCTGCTGTAACATTGCTGGAATCTAATCTGGCTGAATTTGATTTAAATAATATTTCTAGGTGTTAATCTGTCACAGGGCAGGGTAGGGGCCAAGTGACAGGCCTTGCTCTGGGGTTTGCCATTTGTAATACAACCGTTCATGTAAGGAAGAGTGTTTGTCTTATCACTGAAGAGAGATTATTTAAGAACACAAATGTAGGTATCATTTGTCTGTGGTCTGAAATGCTGATGTTCATAAAATCACCTTCAAGTGAGCAAGGCTAAAACACAGGGACATGATATCAAGTCAGCTTTTGTTTAGCTCTGCTTGTCTTAGGGAAGATGCTTTTAAATAGCTGTGCTGCTTGTGTTTAAATTCCTCCAACTTTATTAGAACTTTTACAAGTGAATCTCTGAAACTGGAAGTGGAGATAGCCCACCTGGTCAGTGTAGGCAGCTGTGGTGGTGAAATGCTCATTGGTAGCTCTGAGTAGTTTGTCTGAGACACCAGTCAGTGGGACTGTGTGTGCCAAATGCAGGAACTGCCCTCGGGCAGCTGTTTTTAACTCATGGAAAGGATGCTGGAAGTGAAGCTGCTGTTCCTAAGCTCTGAGCAGGGCCTTGGTGGGCTGAAGCTGCTCAGTGTGAGGTGTGTCTGGGGCACGTGGGGCTGCTCACAGAACAGTCAGCCCTGAGCAGTGCCAGTGTCCTCCCTGGCAGCTCGGTCACACTTTGCTCTTGTGTGGTGGGTTTAAGTAGCAATTCCAAACTTTAGGCTTCCAGTTGTTTAGCGGGGTGAAAAGGAGGGAAAGCAGGAAGAAAATATGCTCTTATCAGCTGCTCTCTAACTTCATCTGATAACAAACCCCAGGGTGAGCCATGCAAAGCTGTACTGCCTTTGAACTTCCCTGGAGTCCTTTATGTTCATGCTCATCTCCGTGGAAGAAGTGAATCCAGTGGAGCTGGGCAGCATCTGGGACTGCATGGAAATAGAGCTGCTTTTTCCTGCCCTGTCCCTCGTGGCATTTTGGGAGATGCAGAGAGAGAAGGGGAGGCAGGAGAGAGTTAGTTAAATTTTAAAATGTGAACTGACATCTCTTGTTTTTCGCTTTTCCCTTTGCTGTCCTTTCCTCAGAGTAGGGCCCCAACTCATAGCCATGAGCAACCCCTTTCTCAATGGTGCAGTTATGGGTGTCCCTGCTGTGGGCAGTGCCACATCCTGAGGAGATGGTGTGGATGTGCCAGGAAAGGGGTTACCAGGAGCCCGGTGCTCTTGCAGTGCCTTGCTCCAGCTGTTCCTGTGTCTTGGCAATGAAATCGCTGGCTCATGTTGCAGACTTTCAGATTTTGTGTTGCTACTGCTGCTGCCACGCCCCTGTCCCAGCCAGTGTGGAAATACAAGTGTGGGGTGGGTTGTAGGATTCCTCTCACCTGACCTGTGCTCTGAAATCGCTCAGTTCCTCTGCCAGAACATCACTCTGCTGGTGATAAGTGTGGTTGGTTCTTTGTGATGGCTAACTTTGATGTTTCTAAACAGGAAACATTTGCAAGACTTGGCCCTTTGTCCTGTAGGGGCAGCCAAGGCCAGGCAGGGCATCCCTTGGCTTTGGGCAGGCAAACCCACGATGGATGAACAGGAGCTGCAGTCAGACCTCTCCAGTGTCTCTGTGCCTAATTAATTAGCTCTGAGATAGATGAACATTACTACAAGTGTCATCCCTCTTGGCCTGGAAACCACGTGGGGTGGAACTGTGGGGTGGTGGCTTCCCGGGAAGCAGCAAAGGAGGTGGAAACTGGGATGGGAATTTTTCTTCTGAGAGCTTCCTTAGGGATTTTTCCTTGTGGCATCAGGCTTTTGGACAGACGTATTCCCAGGGGTTCTCCATGTGTGGTGCTGAGCAGTTTGGGAGCTGAGGCTGCTCAGTCAGCACAGGGGTCCGTTTACAAGCCTGGCTGTTGCCAGGAGCTGCAGTGCAGAGCGCCGTGGGTCACGGCCAGGGGAAACAGCCCGTGAAGTGTCAGAGAGGGGGAGTCCTCTGTGTGCTCACTGCAGGGTTCAGCCTGCTGCTGCTCTCATCTTCAGATGCCATGTGGAACAAACCACCCCTGCAGGGGCAGGTTTTTGGTGTGAATGGGGCAGGCGTGTTGCCAGCTCTTGGGCAAATTTGAGTTCAGAGCACTTCTAAAAGAGAAAATACACAAAGCTGTGCAGAACTTCAAAAATAGCTTTGTTCTGCCTCTCTCTGTTTGTGATAGTGTGTAAAAGATGGTGCTAATGAAGCAAAGTTCAATTAGATGAGAAGTCAGAACACAGTCCTGCACCTTTTCTTGGCTCTGTTAGAACTGGTGAAAAACAGACCATGTCAGAGAATCATCAAACAGTTTGGTTTGGGAGGGACTTTTAAAGACTCCTGCCATGGGCAGGGACACCTTCCACTGTCCCAGGTTGCTCCAAGCCCTGCCCAGCCTGGCCTTGGACACTTCCAGGGATGGGTAGGGAATGCTGCAATGTCTGAGGAGCTGCAGAACCCTCCTGTGAGCGTTCTGACCATCCCTGGCAGGTGGGACATCTCTGCTGCAGCTGCAGGATTCTGCTTCTCTTGGAAGTAAGTTTAGATTGGAGTTTGGGGGTAGCTTCCAGGAAAAGTGCAGCAGTTGCAGCTCCCAAACATGAGTCACCTGAATACTGGCTGGTGTTCCTCCTCCCTCCGTGGGTAAGGCCTGTGTGCTGTTGTCACAGGCACCTTCTCACTTGGGTGGCCTGTGACCTGAGGAACACAATCAAGTGGAGAGCAACTGTTTCCCTTTGTGGGTGGAGCCTGTAACCCATTCAACCTGAATTTGCATTGTGCAGTGAACTCCAGCCTTACTCTTGCTCACTGTCTGAGTGAGAATTGAAGCTTCTATTAAGGTTTGTTGGCCAAAGGCAGCTGGATTGTACTGGTGTCACTGTCCTGCTGGCAGGAGTTAGCATGACGTGTTTAAGCACTTGGGAAATCTGATTTGCATCTAATTGACCTTTCTACTAAACACAGTGTCTGGAGTGTGATCTTTTCTGCTCTGGCAACAAGGTTTTTGTAATCACAAACTGAGACAGAACAAAAAGAAACTTCTTCCTCTGTTACTTGCCACGAATACATTTGTTCTTCGAGTAAAAAAATCAACCCATAAATGCATCCCAGCGCTGGACTTTATCTGTGAATTGGAATAAAAGGACTAGAGACATCTCAGGTTTTGTGGCTTCACTTCTGGAAAAATTGTTTGAGCTTCCCAGTAAGACTCTTCTGTTCCCTTCATGCCCTGGGAGTATTGAAGGTGATCTGTATCCTACCTGCTTCCCTTAAATACTCCTCACACTGCAGGCCTGGACCTGCCCTGCTGCCAATGTGATAGACATGTTTTTTCCTTTTCTTCTCCTTTTCCAAATGGCTCAAAGCATCCACTCCTGCAGTGCACAAATCCACGTGGACTAGGTTATTCAAAAACTTAATTGGAGTCTTGCACATGCAAGGCTCAAATGGAGACTCACATGTCAGCATAGGACTCACATGTGACTCACAGGTAAGACTCAAAACAGTTTGGGAGAATGCTGGAAAGTTATCTGTGCTGTCCTGGGTGAGTTTCTGACAGCACTGGCTCTTGGAGAGGTTTAATGTCATAAATGAGTAAGTCAGACTTGCATTTTATTCTTTTCTTACTCCCTACTGTCTTCTCTTGCCCTACATCTGCTTTTGACAAATTGTAGGTATAGCTTTCTGAGGAAATTGGAAAGGGAGTATATGATTATAAATTAGAAAAATTTTTCTTGTGGGAAAGCAGATGTAACAAATGATGGTTTAAGGGGTTATGTAAAAAATACTTTATAGCTGGCTGGCACTCTCCACAATCCAGTTTCTGGGTTGATATTAAGTAGTGTGCATTCCAGGTTTTATATTTAATGGGAAGGCCTTAGCTTATTTTTTCTTTAATAATAGGTTTGGGTACTTTACTTCCAGGATCCTACATCTCACTTCTTGCCAGGATTGTTCCATTCTATTTTCTAAATCCCTGGTAGTAATTCTCAGTTTAAATTTAGTCTCGCTGTAAACTAAGGTTGTTCTGGCAAATAAGACCAGAGGCATTTATTTCTCTTGTGAGAAGTAGCTGTAGTATGTGACTGCTGTAATTAATTGATGTATTTATGGCTTAAGGGTCCTGTACATGAAAAATCCAGATGTGGCTGATAGAAGCAAATAGATATTTGGAGTGGATGATAGAACTGCAAAATCATGTATCAAATGTCTAATAAAGCCGAGGCTCTTTCATTAATGTAAATACAAGCATATGTGAGCTTAATAGGCACAAGTCTCACTGCACTCCAGCTTTCAGGTTGTTACAGATTGCAGCCAGCAAGGAACTTGCTCTGTAAACCAGTAAATCACTGCTAATGCACAACCAGGAGGGACCAGGACACTGCAGCCTGTCTGAAAGGGCTTCAGCCGAACCTTCCAACTTAGTGCAGGCTGAAAGACAGTAAATGTGTTGTTACAGCACATTCCTGGGTTGTACAGTCAGGTTCTGTTGGGCCAGTGCACTGTGCAGGCCTGCAGGTCAGGAAAACTGATTGATCTTCCTGATTCTTGTGGCAAAGAAATCCTGTCGTGGGAAGAAGTCTAAAACTTCCCCTCCAGGGCAGTACCCAGATTGAACTGACTGGCAGAACGTTGTATGCTGGAATTGTTTCAAATCTTCCAGCCAAGGGAGAAAGGGGCCTGTGGGCTTAGATATTTCTTTTATTTTATTTTATTTTATGGGGAAGCAGGGAAGCAATTGGATGTCAGACTTGAAAAGCCTTGAAGAAAGAACCTAAATAGCCTGTATTTCAGGAACTTGGGCTCTAGCAAGTGAAGAGCAGAGATGTTGAAGTTATGCCTGCTGCTTCTTCCTAGACCGAGTAGGGATGCAGCTTTTGTTGGGCTCAGCTTACAGCGTGGCTTATGTTTTTAATCTGTCTCACTGTCTCCTAGACTTCCAAAGGAAGGGAGGGTGTTTTGTTTCCTCTCCCTTTCCCCCATCTCAGAGAGCAGGTGATATGAGACTGGAAGTGGAACAGCAGCCCCGTGGATCCCCACCTCGGGTCCATCCGAGGGCTCAGGAATTTTAATGTCCGCTCTGCTTTCCGGTTTTTCCCAGGCAACAGCGTGGAACTGGCTGAGGTTGGACAACTGCACAGCAGCTCTGGGGGCCCCAGGCAGTAAATCTGTCCCACTTCCCCTTCCAGTTGCTGTGCTGCTGGCTGACAATGGCTGGGAGCTCTGCAGACACGGGCTGACGACACTGTTGGCTGAACCATCCCTTCAGAAGGGCTGGAGTTTCTGCTGGAGCTGCCTTGGCTCTCCCAGCCCCAGAGGAAATTTGGTAGCAGGCCAGTGGCCTCTTGAAGCCCTCAGTTAGCTTCTTAAGTGCTGTGGATGTGATAATTTTAATGAAATATATTGAAAAATGAAGTCTTGAACAAGGTAGGAAGAATCCTGCCTTGGCTGACAGCACGTGGGTTGTGCCATCCGTGGGCTCAGCCTTGGCACTTCCTAAGCCAGGCTGGGCTGTGCTCAAAGCACAGCTTGGGCTGACTTTAGGCTGGAGCACTGGCCCTGCATTCAGCCTAGAAATGGGAACAAGGTGCAGTCAATTAGGGTTGGAGTTTCTCTCCATTCGTTCTCTATAAATTTTAATCCAGATTTATGGTGTCAGCTCGCTGATCTCCCTCCACTGCTGCAATCATAATCGCTTCCACCAAGGGCTGTCTCGTGCGTGCAGAAGTGATGGACAAAACTTCCATGCTGGCATTCCTACGGCTTAGTTTGTATTCCCCTCGTTGGATGACCACAGATTTCCACGTGGGGACTGTTTCTGGCTGGGAAAGGGAGATTTCTGTTCATAGTTGCTGCTTTTGTGACATGGAGTCCCTAAAATTTTAATCTTGGAAGACTTTAACTTTGGATGCAGTCGTGTTCCTCCCATTACCGTTTGAAAGTTCTTGGAACAGCAGTGATCATCCTGGGATTGAGTCAGGCAGTGTCAGAAAATGCTCTGCCTTGCAGTAGAAATGGCATTGTTTGGCATCAAGGCAACCAAGTTTCACTGCTGGGGTTTTACAGTGCAAGAAACGACTGGATAATGTTTGACTTAAAAAGAAATCCAGTTCTTATTAAAAGCAGACTCAATTGCAGAGCAGTTTTTATAGGTTGGGGTATATCTTTAGATATCAATTCACCCAGCTGCACCAGTATTCCACAATATGGATTGTTTTGAGGAGTCAGCCTGAATGGATGTTTGTTCCTTATACTTGGGCAAGGGGAGAAGAACTTAGTTATTAACAACCTACGAATTTTGTAGTGAGAATTGATCAAATCACTGTGAGGAGCTCACGTGGCAAATGACCTTCCTAACAATTTATCAGTTACCTAAATCACAGGATACTGGGAGCTGAAACACTCTTTCAGTGAGTAAAACACCTCCCAGCAGTCAGGATTTGCTGCCTCAGTGTCGGGATGTGAAAACTTGTAAAACTTTCTCTTAATCACGTGACGGACTAAATGGAGAAAGTTCTCCCAGTGTAAAATGAGATGGAGAGGAAAGGCAAGTGTCACTCGGTTATTACTCTTTGCCTAAAAGTTTTAGCTTTGGGTAAGGCTTTCTTGGTAAGAAAACCTTCCAGACTTTTGGGAAGTGTGGGATAGAAGCCTCAGCCCCTGCTGCAGGACGTGCCACAGCTGTAACTTCTCTTCTCCCTGCAGGCTCCACAGAGCCCAGTGTGCAATCAAACAGACTCAGGTAACTGTGCAGAGGATAGGGAGGGAGATTGAAGAGAAGCTGAGATGTACATCCACACGGAACGAGCTGGTACGTTGGATTCATTACAACCTCCTTTCGTGGGCTCGCTGAAGCGTCTGGCTGATGTCTTCATCCTAAGCTTGGCTTTTTTGAACACTTGAACTTAAAATCTTTCTTCAGACCTGCCATTTCAAATGGGAACTCACCTGAGGGCTGTGTGATGTAATGACTGTGAGTTGTGTGTGGTGCTCAGCTGGATTGAGAGACTGCTTAGCCTATTTTTACCTTTTTTTAATATGCTATAAAAGATAAACATTGCACAGTGCACGGAAGAGGCTTTTCAGGAAAAACAAACTTGTAATGATTTAGATCAATCTTGACAGGAACCTGTGGTGGATTCAGGGTGAGGTGAGTCTACTGGCTGTACCTTGCTGCACCCCAACTCCCTTTGGATGAACAGAATTCCTGCCAAAGCTGTCACTCAAGTGACATGCTCGTTTTAAGCAGGAATTGTACTGGATCTTGCAATAGCTTTTGACAGTTTGTTTTGCCTGCCCTCTTCCCCTCTCCAGAAGAGCCTGTTGGCACTGGTTTCTGCTTTCTGCCCAGCAAAGCTGGGCTCAGCTCAGAGCAGTGGGTTTGACAGAAAAGAGGTGGCCCGTGGTGACTTCCTTGCATTGGTGCTCACTGGCACATGTCTGTGTGTGGGACATGGATGAGTTGCTCTCCTTCCAAAGCAGAAAACCATCAGAGGCTTTGGGAATCTGTTGCCTGTGGTAACCTGTGAACTCAGCCTTTAGTCTGGCAGGCACTAATCTTGTCCTGTTTATTCCTTCCCTCCTATACCCTTTCTCGTGGAACTGCTTCCCTGCAGAAAAACTCGCCTTCTTTTTTTTTTGAATCTGTGTTTCTCCCAACAGAAGAAGGAGAGTGAATGTTTACAGCTGAAGATCCTGGTGCTACGTAATGAACTGGAGAGGCAGAAGAAGGCCCTTGGTCAAGAAGTAGCCTTGTTGCACAAGCAAAAAAGTAGTTTGAGTGACAGAGGTGAGTGTAGGAACCCTCAGCCTGGTTTATGGTCGTGGTGCCCAAAATGGCATGGTTTCTGTTTCAGTTTTGTTTATTGTCTGGCTCTCACGTGCTGTGGTTTTTCTTTATCTGAGATCTGCAGGCAGGTATGATTTCTTCACCATCTGTGTTACACTGAGTTTTGGGCAGCAGTTTGTGGCGTCTTGTCTCTAAATAACTTCTTACTGTGACACCTCTCTAATGTAATCTTTAATCCGTGCTTAATTAACATTTTAGGAGAAAATCAGAAGGGCTGCACTGTAATACAGTAAACAGTGGCTTTGTAACATCAGGGGGGAAGTTACTGTTCCTGTGATTAGGATTCCAGTTCAAGTGTTAGGAGAAAAAAATCCCTCTTAATAGCCTGCTATGTAAGTGAAAGGTGAAATGCTCAGTCATCCTGGTATTTTCCTGTACTGGGAAGGTGTCCTGCAGTAAAATGCTGCATCACTGCCCCTTTGGAGCTCACCAAGGCCAAGCTACACAAATGCTTGATCTCGTTGCAGGATTTTTTTGTTGTTTTTTAGAGCCTATTTGAGTCTCAAGTAATGAGTCACTACTAAAATGAGGTTTTTTGCCATGTACTTCATCCTGGCTGTGCAAGGGTTGGGGTGCCATAATTCATTCCTGCCCTGCTTGGCCATGAGGGGAACAGGTATGAAAGGCAGCTGAAGTTTGGTTGTGTTTGGATGGTGAGTGGGTGCCTGGAGATCCCACTGTGCTGGCATTCCCTACTTTGGGAGCATAACATGGAAAATGGGAAGAGTCAGTGGAGGATTATTGCCAGCATTTGTGTCAGTATCTACTTTTAAAACTTCTGCTAACTAAGAAAATACCTGATACTATTTTTTTTCCCCCTGATTCCTCTCGTTTAGAAAATGCATTTGGGACTGAATATGAGAAACTTGGAGAGCACAACGAATCCCTGTGTGAATTAAGGAAGGAATGCACTGCCAAGAGGTAAAAGGGCCTCTGCTTGTTCTGCAATAGGAAAAGAAACACAAGCTTGAGAGTAGGCCATTGGAAATGGGACTTCTGGCACCAAATCCTCCCTCCTGTGGCCCCAAAACTTCTGTTAAAACATCTCTGCTGCAACTTGCAGATATCTAAAGGGAGGATTACCAGTGGCAGGTCTAGAAGAGAAGAAAACAAGATGCTTGGTTGCCTGTGTGGGCTCTGATGGGACTTTTAGGTCTGTTTTAGTGTAACAGCTCTGTAATACCTAATTCTCAGTCAAAAATCCTCTGAAATGGGAGGAACATGTGAAAACAACAACTTCTGCCTGCTGTGGTGCAGTTTTGGGTGGAGTTACCCAGCTTTTGGGGAGGGCAGGGGATACCTGGGGAGCTGCAGGAGGGAGCCTTATTTCAGGCTTTTGAGGGAACTAATGAGTTGGGGATCTCTTTCCCCCAGAGAACAGCTTTTGAAGACAAATGCCCAGCAGACTATTCGATGCAAGCAGCTGCTGTCAGAGCTGTCCTACATCTACCCCATTGATCTGGTATGTGTGCAGCATCCTGAAAATCTGCCTGATCTCAAATGAACTCCCTGTTTAGAACAGTGCAAGCAAATATCCTCTTTTATTCATGATGAAATTTGCTCTTTGCTCATCCTGTGTATCCCAGCTTCTTCTTGCATTTGGTCCTTGGATTGCAAACTTCCCAGGGAGGGGTCTCCACTGCAATGGTAGAATAGCTGTAGCTCTAATTTAATGGATATTTGCCATGTTGTTTACAGTGGTGTAAAGTAACCCTGACAGTAGGTGAGCTGAACTCTGAGTGCAGAGAAACAGATGTCAAAATGTTGAGCTCCAAAACCTTTTATATAATGATTTAAAATGAAGCTCTTCCTTCTTTAAAAAAGTTGCACATATTTTCTGAGTTTTGTGAAATGTGGATTAAAATACTGTGTCAAAGTCACTCTGAGTTTAAGTGGATATTTAGGTTTTGATTTTGATTTTTTTTTTTCATAGCTTTGTTGTCATTGGATTTTATGCAGGTTTTGGTTTTCTGGTTGTTATTGTTCCTTTCTCACTTTCCACTGTTGATTTTAAACTTACAGAATGATCAAAAGGATTACTTTGTTTGTGGAGTCAAGCTTCCTAATTCTGAAGACTTTCAAGGTAGCTGAATATTCTTAATGTAGCTGTTACAGTTAACACTGCTTCTAAATTTCATGGAATTAAGTAAACTGATAATAATGGCTTGGGATCCAAATTTTTGACCAGAAAGATCTAGACTAGAAAAAAACCTTAGGAATTATTTATGCCTGCTCCCTTGCCTACTGCAAAGGAGGTTTCTGTTGGCTCTTGGAAAAGCACCTCTGTGTTCTGAGGCTCCAAACCTGGAGTTACCCAGAGGGGCTGTGGAGTCTCCATCCTTGGGGATGCTCAGAGCCCAGCTGGACACAGCCCTGGGCAACCTGCTGCTCCCTGCCCCTGCTCAAAGGTGCCTCCCAAACCCAGGGATTCTGCAGAGTGTTTGAGTCTGACCTAAAATTCCTCCGAGGCCACTTCTAGTCCATCAGTCTTGCTGGGGCAGCAGGCAGGAATCCCCACTGGGTTTGCCAGAGCTGCTGGTGAAATTCTGGGATAAATCCCTCACCAAAAGGAGCCTGTAAACCTCTGTGACAGTATGGAGTGCTTTACAAGTCAGCTGCTGCTTTAACTGTCGACCCTCATCCTCTTGCAGAGGCCAGTATTTCATGTGCCTGTGTGCATAGCAGTTGTACAGGTAACTGCATGCACTCAGCTGCACGTGTTTGGTGTGACTGGAGCTGCAGTAAAATGCCCTGGAGAACTTCCCAGTATTTGCTCACTCTGGTTTCTCGAGCAAAAACCTCCATCTGTTGTCTAACTCTTTAAAGCCATCCCATAGTAACTAACTTGTACTGACAATATGTATATCGGATGCAGAATAGTGGAGGAGTAATCTTTAAAACAAATTAATTTGTCAGCAGGACAAAACCCAGTCTGTTTCTTTGCTTTCCTGATTGCACTGAGTGTTGTAATGAACTCCGTTGGGTAATTCTTGAGGAATCACTGGTGTGCGTCTTCTGGCCCATTTTCAGTTTCCTGGTATTAATTCCTTACAAAAGAATTACTAATGCTTTATCCAAGGCTCTAGAAATACTGTATTGTGGTGAAGAAGTACTAAGCATTCAGTTTATTGAAACATGCAGTTAAATTTGAAACATGGTGTGGATCTTATCTCACTCAGTAGGTAATATTTTTTTTAAAAATTAGACATCTGAAGGATCAAAAAAAAATTGATTCCCTAAAAAGCCAGTTTTGCTGCTGGTCCTCTTTGGTTGACTTCATGGGATTCCCTTGTGCATCAGGAGGGGTGACTCTCGTGCTGTTTGTATCCCCTACAAAGAACTAAAATTAGAGAAAAGGAAAATGAAAAGCCCCGACGTGGCTAAAGGATGTCATTTGAATCACCAGACCCGGGTGCATTCCCAGCAGGTGAAGCTCCAAGGTTGAAACCTGAAATGCCAAATTAAAAAGGATACTTTCAACCAAGGGGTTAACCCACGTTTTTGCAGTTGCTGGCACGGAGCAGAGCTCCTGCCCTGGGGAGGGTGTCTCTCCAAGTGACCTCACTGGTGGCTGGAGCTGTGCAGCAGTGCAGCCTTCCCCTGACCCTGGCAGTCCACCCACACAAATGCACAAAGCTTAAGGCTTGACTTTTGTCTTGGGAACCCTGTTCCACTTTTCCCATCTTTCCTTGGCCCTCCCCCAGCCAGGCAGTTCAGCTGTGGACGTGTAAAACTGGCAGGAGAACGAGCCATGACCAGCTTTCCATGAGAGCCAAACACAGGGAGTGCAAAGCTCTCCAAAGTGACTTAAGTGTTCCTAAGTTCTGGTTTCTGAGGGCTGTGTTAACTGTGGTGCTCTCTGAGCAGCAGGGCTGAGCACCAGCATTCCCTGGATCCAACAGTGGAATCTCTTTGTCCTTGCAGCCAAGGATGACGGGAGCATCGCCGTTGCCCTGGGCTACACTGCTCACCTGGTTTCCATGATCTCCTTCTTCCTGCAAGTGCCACTCAGGTATCCCATCATCCACAAGGGCTCCCGCTCCACCATCAAAGACAACATCAACGACAAGCTCACCGAGAAGGAGCGAGAGTGAGTATGTTGGGAAGGCACTTCCCTCACAACAAAAAATCACCACCAGAAAACCCCCCACCCTGAACAGGTTTGGGTGCTCTGAAGTGACACACAATTTGTCTCTCCTTGAAAACAACAAATCAACACTGAAAAAACCCTCACCCTGAACAGTTTTGGGTCCTCTGAAGTGACAGGGAGTTTGAAGACACTGTTTCCAGCAGTTGTTTGAGCTTCTCATGTTGGAATGCTGGGATCCAACAGCGTAGTTCAGCCTTGTTGTTCTCGCTCTGTTGGCACACACACGCCTCTGATTCGGCTTCCAGTAATGCTAGAAAAACTTAAATAGTGTTTCTTAAAGGTGAGTTTTGGCTGCTGGTTGGAAAAATTGCCCTTTGTGTTTTGCTGCTGGCTGTAGGAATAAACTGCAGATGGCAAGTGCAGCCTCACTGGGAGCTACTGCCAGTGCTGGGCTGGGGGCAGAGAAACGTGAGGAAACAAATTTTCTCTAACACAGAGGGGTTTAATCCATTGAAAAAGAGCACAGTAAACTGCCACCTACTGTAAGTCAGCTTAATGTTCAGTAAAGAGCTTTTTGTTTGTTCTGTAATCGTTGTCTTTCAGCATAAGAATCCAGATCAGGATGGAACGGTTTTATTGTGCCTAGCTGACAGGATGGGGATGCTTGGAAGGGTCTGATTTCTCTTTGAAGCTTAGTGACTTTGGGCAGGACAGACAAGGTAATTTGCCTTAAGAGTTGGAATCGCTCAGGTCTTCTTGTTTTGACACAATAAAATACAACTACATAATGATGTCTTGCAGAGTAATTTGGATGCCATTTTAATAACTTGTCCAAACACTTCCTGGGTGACTTAACAGAACATTAACTTGTTTTGCTTCAGTGTAGGTCTTGAAGCATATGGTCTTATCCTTCCTGAGCATCACTTGGAGGAGGATTGCAAACTAGAACATTTATATCTGCAAAACAAATTTCTGAGGAGTAGAGCTGCCTGTGTGTGGGTGTGTAAAGATTAACCCAATTTCCTGTTGTCTGAGACAGATTGGAGGGTTTAGTCCTTCAGGCTACAGCCTTCCAAACCCTCATGACTTAATCCTTGATTTCACAATAGATTTGTGGAAAGGAGAAAGTTTAGCTAAGAGTATGAATCCCTGTTGGGCCATTTACCTGTGTTCTGCAAGATTTTTTCAGGATTAGCTCCTGCCTGAGAATCTTCTCTTCCCAGCTATTGGAGAGACAATCCCACCAGCTCTCAAAGGACTTTGGTTACTACAGAAAACCTCAAATGTCGTAAATTGCAGTTTTCTTTCTAAACTAATGGTTCATGTTTCTCCCTTACTCCTGACTGCACTGAGCACAGCAATTAACATGCATTATTAAATTTCTTTATTTCAGTCACCTGTCCTTTAGCAGCTTTTCAAACTCCAACATAAACTGTTGAGTAATTGCAGTGAGGTAATCCCTATATTTAATCTTTATTATAACACATACATCCTGATTACTGACTATGTTAAACATTTTACTTGGCTTTGTACTTCTTTTTTTTTTTTTTTGATGGCAGGGTTGCCCCAGGATCCTTATTAGGAGCTTCTAGAAGTTGTGCTTTGGGGGGAATAGCTGAGTTTTTTCCTCCAGAGCAAATTAATGTGTGTATTTTTAAAGTTATAATGTATAAAGATTTTACTACACTTCCAAGTTTCTTTTCTCAGTGCTCTGGTCTGGTTGGCAAGGGAGTGTTGGGTCATAGCTTGGACTCCATGATCTTGGAGGTCTTTTCCAACCTTAATGATTCTGTGATTCCTGAGGGTGGAATGAGGTGTGGAATGACTGCCATGCAGTGTATGGTCAGCCCTGTCATCATAGGGATATCAGCTTTTATAATCCATTCAGTAAGTGTGTTCCTCTTTATTCAAAACATAGTTTTGGTGCTACTAAAACATGAGGTTTTCTTCATGGGAAGGGCTGTCCAGCCCTGGCACAGCTGCCCAGGGCAGTCCCCATCCCTGGAGGGATTTAACAGCCCTGTGGATGTGGCACTTGGGGACATGTGTCAGTGGTGGCCTTGGCAGTGCTGGGGGGAATGGTTGGGCTTGGGTCATTCTTAAAGATCTACCAACCTACATGATTCTATGGACATATAACTCCCAGATTGAAGCTCCCTGGGACAGCAGCATGTTCCTCTGTGCAGTGACAAGCAGCATGTTTGCAGAATAAACCACCTCAGAGCCTTGGCTCCGTTCTGGTGCAACTGAAACCTAACACTTCATCACATTCTCATCAGCAGCGTGAGAATGCTGGGATTAAACTCTTTCTGATGTGTCCTGACACTGTGTCTGTCGAGCCCTGCATTTCATGCTTCTGTTAGTCTGCTCCCAGAGTTTTGAATGCGGAGTAGCTTCCAGCTCAGGGCAAAGTAAGGATTGTTATGTCTGGAGTGGGACATAGGCTGTGAAATTCCCTGTGTTGGTGTTGCTCCTCATGTCGTAGTATTTTGTAATATAAACAGTTTGGAAATATATATACCCCTCTAAGAAAAATAATGGGGTTTCTGGAGTTTGATCACCTTTCTAGTACCCTAGATGTGTCTGGACAGGTGAAATGCACATTCAGAGCAGTTATTTCTGTTGGACTTTTGCAGTGTCGCTCACACTGTGTCTTTTAAAAGATTTTCAAGAACTCTTACTTCCCTGCTAGGTGAGTTGGAAACGAGAAGGGCTTCAAGAAATAGTTCTGCTAACAGGGTAAGCCCCCAGGGTTGGAGGTGCTTCAGCAGTGCCCAGCACAGGGCATGGGCACTGCCCTGCTCCTGCTGGTCAGGAAAGCTTGCACTGTGTTGTGTGTGCTTCACAGGGTTAAATCATGTGCTGGGAGTTACTGACAGTGGGAGTTCTGGTGTGAAAAGTTTCTTCTCAGGCTCTCTGAATAAAACCAACGTGGGATTCCTTGCCAGTTCTGCCCCAAAGCTGCTTCCAAATTACCTTCCTCAGTGTGTTGTCACACCTCAAAGAACTGGAAGACAAGCTGTATTTGCAAATAGGTGTTGCTGAACCAGCCTATGGATAATGTTGGAGCCTTTGGAACCCACCTGTGGAATGAGCACAGTCTGTAGGTGACCCTCACTGCTGGGGCCTCTCTCCAGCTTGGAAGAAGGGGAAAATCAGTGTCTCAATTTTAACAGGCTTGGTCCAGCAGCACTGAGGGGGTTCCTGCTCTGTGCCTGGGAACAGATGAGCCACTTGCAGCAAAGCAACCTGGAAAATGGGGACACCAGCAAGTGAAGGGTAGCTTTTCACTGACATGAACGTTCCCCAGCTCAGTGGGGAAGTCTTTAATCATATTTGGGGCTTCGGCTGAGATAATGAAATGGCAGCTTTGGGGAGAAATCTTGGCAAACTTAAATCAGATGGAGGGAGATGTTTGGTTGAGAAATCCAATAGCTGTCAAAGCAGAGCTGAATCTTTGGGGTAGATGGAGTGTGTGTTAAGTGTGCAGCTATATTGCTCAAAGAATGCTTTCTGCCATGAACTTCTCTTGAACTGTATTTTTACATTCTACATTCTTGAGGATATTTAGCTCGAATCCTGGCTTATTTTATTCTTGATTACCAAAATAATGCTTGTGCCTTCAGTGGGTCAGCAAATATTGCAGTGCATAGATTAAGAATTAGATCAGGTGTTCTTTAATAAATTTAGGTCCTGTTAACACTCTTTCTGGGAACTGGAAGTTTTTACATGCTCCTGGCCAGGCTGAGAGAGCAGATTTTTGTTTACTGCAGTGGATGAGACCACTGACCCCAGACATCTCCAGCTGAGAAATGTTTCTGTGAAGACACACTAGGCTTAATTTGCTCCCATTGGAACACTATACTCCTGATGAGATTCTTTTTCAAAACATGACTTCATTGTTTCAAATAAGCAGGGACTTGCCCTGTGTAAAGTGTCCTCCAGTTAAAAATGATCAGTTCTGATAGCAAGGAGATTTACAGTTCTGATAGCAAGGTTTGTGCTCTGCCCTTCCAGACAGCCCCTGTGCTGTGACATCCATCATGGCTTGGATGGTGCAAGCCTGGAATCCAAGCTGAAATCTGTCACAAAATGCCCAATTAACAAAAAGCCATCAGTGTCAGTGGCTCCTTGGGTTCCTCTCTGTGCTTGGGGCTCTTTGAAAGCCTTATTGCTGAAGCAGTGGAATGATTCCCTCTTGTATAAATTGGTGACTGTTATCAGGAACTGCCTGACTTTCAGAATCTGGGTCTTTGCTTCTGTATTTTCTCCCTCCAGTCTGCCCACACTGAGGTTACTCTGCATTGTCCAAGAGCAAGGGCACAGCAGTTACACTTATCACAGAGAGATGTGCTCCTGAAAGAAAGCTCCTGCTTTCCATTATCACCATCTTAGCTGTTCACACAGGCATTTTGAAAATACACTGCAGAAAGTCACACTGCTGATGTTTTCCTTTCCCACTAAACTAATTATCTCTGTATTGTGCAAAGCTTGAAGGAGGATGTGCTTTTCCCCCTTGGCAGTCTGTATTTTTGTCATCAAGTTTGTTTTACAAGTGTAGCTTTTCCTCTCAAGTAGGAACTCAAACCCATGTAGTAATCCAGTCAGAATTCCCTTGGGATTTGGGGATTCATATTCATGCCTTAATCTCCAACAAGTAAAGTGCACACTTGTCATCCTCTTTCCTGCCTTTTCATTTAATTTTGGGTCTTCTGCTGCAGGTCTGTGCCAGTCTCTGCTCTGAAGCTGACAGAGCTGTGGTGCAGCTTTTCTGAGAAGGAAACAGGTTTTAAAGCTGTGCAGCCAAAGCTTCTTGTGCCCTGTCCTTTAGGTGGGATGCTAAGAGGTTGGAAGTGCTGGGATTTTGGTGCCTGTGGCTTTTGAGCAGTCTACTTTTCCTAATATTTGATTTGAAGTGTCCCGGGGAATCCTGATTTCAAGTGCTGGTTGGACGGTGGTGGTCATTCTCACTTGAAAGGGTTTGCTTTCTTCTGGTTCAGAGAAGTCCCAGCACTTTTAAACAACAAAGTTTGCTCTCCTGGATCCAACATTCCCTTGGAGTGAGCAAGCAGGATGTGGTTGGGTTGGGGGGAAAACCCTCCTTCCTCCCTTGCAGACCCCCAAAAGGGCGTGAGGGTGAAAGAACTCAGACTTAGGAAATATTTAAACCTTTTTCTTGTACACTCCTCATACTTCAGGCATATCAAGCAAGAACTTGTGACTTTTTCAGGTCATTATCTTATCTGGATTGGGCTGTTTGGTTCTATCCTTGTATAGAGTGTCCCATCAGTAGATTTAAGCTTGAGACTCATCATTTTCTTAACTGCCCCATATTTTGTAGTGTTGTGTGAGGCACAGTTGTTCCCTGGATCTGATGGATGGCTCTGTTATCACACCAGTGTCTTACAGACACACAAATTACATCAGTTCTTTATCTGTATAATAGTGAATAATTGGGTTTCAGCTGCATCCTGCCAAGTCTGCTCCACAGCCATCTCCCTGCAGCCATCCTGCTCACTGTCCTGGGAAATGAGAAGTGAAGGAAAAAGCCAGGTTGAGTTTGTTCTCTGACAAATTTGGTGCAGTTGGCCAGGAAGTGTCAGATACTGTAAATACAGCCATGTCAAAATACAGTGGTGCTGGTTTTATTTAGTCTTGGGACTAAGATTCCAGTCTCTAAGGTCCCTTCCTACCCAAGCCCTTCTATGAGAATTAAGTGTTCCTAGGGCAAGTGTCCTTGCTGTTAGTTTGACTTGCAAAGCTACAAATACTCCTGGTCCTCGGAGTTCTGCATGATTTTGGAAATTAAGGCTTCATAGCACAATTCTAGACTAGATTTCACTCACATTTGCCCAATGGGATGTAAGGTGCTGTTGAAATTGTGCCACACTTCAGCCTGTGGAGGACAGTCAGATGTGAGGTGTAAAAATCATTATTCTACCCACTTCTTCTCTTCAGAGCTTTCTGAAGTAGAGATTAAACTTTAGTACAATTTGGGCAGAAGTCTGAACAGAAGAGAGAATAAAAGATCTAAACCACATGGTGTAACACCAAAGTAGAAGCAGGTGAAGGCAGTTGAAGATGAAGCAATTTCTTAAGCTTTAAAAATAGTTTGTATTAAAGACAGGTTGTTATAGACAATAAAAATGGGCCACCAATATGTGATTGTTCTGGATGCAGAGGAGTTCATAAATCACAGGACACAACAGCAAATGTACCTGGACTTGAATTCACAGGAGATGCCTGAGGTTTGAAGTAAATGTATGGAATAAGGATTCTTTCATCTTTCCCTCACAGTTACTGTGTGCCTGAACCAAGAATCCTGGGATTCTCTCGCATGTTCATCAAACACCGAAGAGATTCTGTAAAACAGCTAAAGATGAGCTGAGGATCTGAAATTAGAGGAGCTCTTGAGGGCTCAGAAGTACTTGTGTAAGGCCAGCTGAGAAAGGTGGGACAGTGCAGAGGAGTTTTCAGTGGTTAGAGTAGAATATTCAGCACAATTTCTCTGAGTTGTAAGAGAGAGCTAATGCTTAAACCACCACCACAACCAGGCTGGTTTTAGCTTTGAACCAGGCCTGTGGTTTTCCAGAATCAATTTCTGCAGGCAGCTTGAAAAGATCTTTTTTCTCTAATCAGTTTTTCTGGTTTTTAGATACACCAGTATTAGTGAGCAGTGGAGACACTTTAGTAGCAAATTGTTGCCTGGGCTGTCTTATCAAAACCAGGGGTTTAATCCATATATTTAAAAGGCAGTAAGAGATGGGTTACAACCCTTTGTTAAGGAGTAACTGATATTCTTTATGAATCACTATTAAAATTACTCCTGCTGTCTGCCCTGCTCTTTATAGACAGATCATCTGCTCAGGGTGTATTAGGGCTGTGTTTTAAGGAGTCTGAGTGCTGTTGAAATATTATATTCTGTAGTTGTGAGTAAATATCACCATATTTTTCCAAGGGCACAGGTCGAACCTGGCTGAGCAGAAGCTGTTTAGTTCAAAATTGCTGCCTGCTCACGTGGCAGGGGATGGTCTCCTGCAGTGGTAAGTGCTCCTCTGAGGAGGGCCAGAGGTTGACTCAGAACAGAATTCCTATTACTTGACAACTTCTCTCAGATGATCTTTTCTGGTGATCACACAGCAGGTCCCTGTGGCTTGTGTTTTTTCTTCTTCCCCCTTGGAATTTGCCATCTCAGAGTAGGTGTCTGTGTTGTGCTTTAAAGGAGCTTCAATGATTTCTTTTTTTCCCCCCCAAACATACCAGCAAGAGTGGAAGAAAGGAAGGTGCACTTTGGAGCAGAGTGGGCAGGCAGAGGCCATTTCGCAGTTTATTACGTGCTTTGTGATTATAAAAGTACTGAAATAGTAGTTTTCAAAAGTGTTTAGGATAACTAAAACCTTGCACAGCAGACTTAGCTTTCTGCAGCATGCCAGAGGGAGGGGTTGAGCTCCCAGTCCTGCTTTTCTGTGGAGCAGGCAAGAAGAATTGGATGTGGGGAGCCAGCAGTTGGAGTTGTGTTCGACTGTAGTCAGCAAAGCGCTGTGTGAAATGTTGGGGTTCCTCTCCCTCGAGTTCATTGCTTGTGACCAGGCTTAATGGGCAAGCAAGATAACACCCAGAGAGAGACAGAACAGTTGGGGATCTTTGTGTCTGGAGTCCTGAATGTGCACAGCCAGAGACAGCACTGACAGTTCTCCAGGCTGGCCTGTCAGTGATTATGCTGGGAAGGCTGACCCGGGATGTGTGTGGTTTTAAAAGCTTTCAAGATTAATTAGTGCAAGTTAGAGGGGAGAAATGTGAATATTGGCAAAGAAGCAGGAGCAGTGCGATAAACAGAAAAGCCTAATTTTTCCCTGTGTGTGGGAGATGGTAGCATCATAAACCAGATTTTATCCTCTTTTCTATACGGATTGAAGAGCTCTGTGTCTAATAATAGAATACATGGTTCCCATTACCAGTGACTTCATGAAATACTACCTTGGAGTGAAACATGGCTTGTGTTCCTAATGGTGCTTTTATTGTCAAACTTGGGTTGGTTTTAGGCTGTTAATTGTAAAGGTATCCTTTAAATGTAACCCCTGCTCTGCCCGGGCAGTGTAACTGGAGAGATGGAGATGAATTCCTTTTGCTTTGTGTTTTACACTTAGAATGGAATTTTTGTAGCATGTGTTCATTTGGAAAGGTTTCATTTTCTTGCATGGGGAACTAGTTGGATTTATAGATCTATTAAGCAAGGTGAGTTAGATATACACTATTCACAGGGATTTTTATATTCCTCAACTTGAAGTGACCCAGCGAGTTTGAAAGCAGCATAAAACCTGGAGCTGACATCTCAATATTTGATCTGCTGTGATCGTGCCCTGCTGACCTTTAGCTTTAATGGCACTATATAATTCTTAAAAGTTGCAAATGCACTCTACTGTGGGGCTGATGGATGATAAAATCCACTTTGCCTAATCACCTCTCCAGAATGTGTGTTGTTTCTAGTAGATACTGATCTTCTGTATCATATATTTGAGGGAGCCTTTGGTTTCTGCCTTAATGTGGGGTTTTATGCAGATAATACACTCAGCATCTTGATTAGGAGCTGCAGGACATGTTGCTTTTGAGAAGGCAGGAGCTCCTTTCATGGTGGGGTTCCCATAAACGTGGATTTCAGATTGTTCCGCGATTGCTGAACTGCCCAGGGTGACCTCAAACCTCTGCTGCTGAGGAGGAGTTAAAAGCCAAGCCTCAGAAATGCAGTGTGCAGCCACGAAAGCTGTTCAGGAGAACTGCTGCACTCGAGCTGAGAGCTCTGGGACAGATGTATAAAATGGTATTTTTGAATGCAGACGCTGTCAAAGGGTTTCAGTGCTTTAGAGGCTGAACTTTAGTTCTCCCACCTCACACAGCAGGGGAGGTGGTGCTGTGCTGTTCCACAAGCTCTTTGTGACATTTCAGTGGTGAGCAATATTGATTAAGGAGGCAAAGTAAACATCAGGAGCCTATTTGCAAGGGCTGCAGTGACCTGTGATGCTGTGACTTAAACCTTTGGGGGTGTGTGAAAGGAATCACTTCTATTCTGACTCTTCCTCTGGTAAATGAGCCTGCAAATGTCCTCTGTGTGAAGGGCTTTGTGCTCTGCCCATCACAGAACAACCCACAATAATAAGTATCTTTTAAAAACCTGAAATGCTCAAAAAATCTGGAATTCCTCAGCTGAGTTCTGACATCAGTTTTTAAAAGGCTGATTGACTGGGGCTGCAAAGGGTTTCCAAGAACATCCTGCGAGGGGATTCCTGGGAGAAGCCAGCAAGGGAAGCTTGTTAAATCTTTACCTTCTCAGAGAAGGAGTCTGGGGATTTGGAAGTTTGCATAAGCATCTGAATTATTTCACCTTAAATGCATATTTTCCCCTCTTTTTTTTTTTCTTTCCCATCAGATTTCCTTTATATCCAAAAGGAGGGGAGAAGCTTCAGTTTGAATATGGAGTTTATCTTCTCAACAAAAATATAGCACAGGTAGGTACACTTGAGGTGATTTTTTTATTATTATTCTTTATTTATATCTATTCTCTGCTTAGTGTCAGTATGACCTGTGTGCATGTGCTGTCTGGTGATGCTGCTCTCTGTGGGGAACATCTGTGAACTAAGAGACACATCCTTGAAATCCTTGTCTTACCTTACAGCTTTGGGCTTGAGGTTTTATTCTGTGGTGCTTAGAGAAGGACTGGTCAGATAGTAGTGAATCTTTTCTTTTTCAAATAGTAAATTCCACCAGTCTGTACACACTGTCTTGAAAATTGTAAATGTTTTCTGCTTTTTTATTCTGTCATACTTACAGATCCATCTGTGTCATTCTCACTGCTGTCCTTAATTTGCTGTATTATTACTTTAACCAGTATTCTACTCTTATAAGAAAACACAAGTAGAAAATCTGAAGTCTTGCAAAGACTTTATACTTAATTTAAAAAAAGGACCTCCAATCAACCCTACTTCCTTGCTTTTCATGTATTTTAAAAATCATCACATAATCACTTATTATAATAATCTGGTTTAAGTCTCTTCCTCTTTGCAGACTTTTATGCTCTGAAAGACCTCCTTCCATTTTTAAAGTGTTCTCTCTCGGTTTCTGAAGATTCTTCTTGTCTCCAGTTCTCCACCTGAGTCCCCATCTCTCCTGCAGTGCAGTGCCCACAGCTGGACACAGCTGGGCAGGTGTTGCTTTCCAAGCACTGAGGGGAGAATTGGCAGAAATGCAGCACAGCTCTTGTCCTTTTGGTTCCAGTTCACTGTGTCCCAGTGGGTTTGTACTTTGAACAGAGCTTCACTCCCAGAGTGAGTCTCATTCAGTGCAGCAGCCCCAGGGACCTTCTGCACAGCACCCAAACCCCTCTGGGTTTGTGCAGGTTCTCAGTCGTGTTTGACCTCCTGCACCTCGAGTGTCTCCTCAAAGATGCACCTTTTGTTCTCAGCCACGGTCCTGACTTGGTGATGGAAGAAACTGGGGAGAGGGGCGTTGAGAACTCAGGCTCAGCTTTGTGCTGCTGCATTTCCAGCTCTCCTAAATCAAATATTGCTGGAACTGGGGTTCTCTTCACCTGGGTGGAGCCCCCCTTCCCCTGCACTTCCATTTGCAGCCATTCCTCACTGCACCCAAAGAGTCCTTGCTCTGGACTCCCTCCTGCTTCATGAATATCCCATTTCCCCAGCATGCTTGTGAGCATATTGCACCAGAAAGTGCCAAGAGATTTAAATTCCAACAGAAATATGCCATTTCTGTTTCTAACCCATTTGTAAGGCTTGAAAGTAGATTAGTCTTACAGTTTTATTCTTGAAAAATCTGGCCTTTTAATGCTTAGTTTCTTCTTGTTTGTTTTTCCAGTTCTCTCTTCCATCACTTTTTTGCCATTCCTTACCCCAAATTGAAGTAAAGCTTCTGGATCTTTTTGTGTTGTTTGTTTTTTAAGCTTGGATTGCATTTACCATTTTCCAGACTTCTGGTGTCTTGCCCGTGCTCAGTGTATTTTGGATGATAACCTCCAGCGGCTCTGAAATTATTTAAAGGCTAAAATATCTTAAAATGAAGTTAATCAAGCCCTGCTAATCTTGGAAATTCACTTAACCAGGCTGTTAATGGAGCTTAGACTGTGCCTCTTTGTTGGTGGTATTAGTAATAGCAGCCAGCTGTTCACACTTGACCTTCATGGGGGAAGACTGGTGAGAAAAAGGGATTAAATACCCTTTGATAGCTTTCCCTCTCCATTACTATCAAATCAATGCTTTCCTTAATCTCTGCTTCCACAAACCCATTAGTTCAGTCTGTAGCCTGGGAGTGGTGGTGCTGCTTTTGATCTCGTGCTGGAGTTTGCCATTCCATCCTGGGATGCAAACAAGAGCCTCTGGGCTCCTTGTCCTCCTCCTCTTCACGTGCTGGTTGTTTGCAGTCCGTGTGCTCGGGGTTGGTTGGCTCTTGTGCCTCTTGCATTTTGTAGGAACTGTCACCACTGCCCTCGTTTTCCTGTTTATCTCTGACTTGTCCCTGTTGGACCCACCGAAACCTCTCTCTTTCTGCTTTTTCCCCTTGTCCTGTTTCTGAGGCCTCTGAGCAGCTGGACCCAGGGCCACTCGCCCGTGCTGCCTTCCAGCTCCTGGCAGTTGGTTTCTGAAACCACTGGCAAGTGTTCGAACCCATAAAAGTAAATGAAGACTTTTTAGTGCGTATTTGTGTTAAAAAAGTTTCCAGATTTCCGTGGGGTCAGTGGTGCTGTGCAAGCTGGAGCAGTGGTGGCCAGGCTTTGAAGTGGTTTGTGCAACACCAGTGGTTCACATGGTAATGTTTGGGATTGTCTGCTCTGGGATATAAAAACGTAATGAAAGTAATTCGGGATTTCTGGGGGGCCTTTTCCTACTTATTTCATCAGGAAAGTGTTACTGATGTCCACATAAACTGTTGTAGTCACCTTTGTTTTGATATCCTTGGTCAAATGTTGCTGCTTTTTATAGTTCTGCCAAGGGGAAATTCCATTGTGGAAGCAGAACAGGTAGATAACTGCAGGAGAACATCACAACCCCTCTGTGCTCAGGGGCTGACTCGACCTGAAAGCCTGAGACTCTGTGAATCCTTTGTACTCCTGGGGATGCTGGAACTGTTGAACTGAAGTAGCTTTTAGAAGATCTCAGGGCTGCTTTCAGAGGAGCTCCTGCATGTGCTTAGTTCATGTGGATGTGTGAAAGTAATGAAGTTTGGATGGAGAATGAGCAGCTGCCTCTCTCTCATCTCCAGACCTGAAAGAGGATCCTTTTAAGGCCCAAAGGTGTTGGCCTTAATTCAGAGAACCGGTCCTGAAATGACTCTTTGTCATGAATAGATGTGAATCCATTGCCCAGTTCCCTCAGTGTACTGTGGGAAGGCTGGAGGTGGCTGGGAGGGACAGTGGTGACTTCACTGGAGAGTTAGGAGAGGAGCCTGGGTCTCCATCACCTCTCTTGAATCGTTCCTGCAAGTCTTGATCGCTGTGGGTGAGAGACAAAGAGCCCAGAAAAACTTGTATCAACTTAAAGAAATACTTGAAAGGATTTGTATGAGCTCTCCCAGTTTCACAGAGTTTTATATAATGTTTTATTCCCTCTCACAATTACCTGGAGTTCTGCTGGCAGAGGAGAAACGTGAGCGGGGGAGAAGTGAGACGGGGTTGATAGTGAGTAAAATGACTGAAATAAAGACTCTACTAGAGATAAAGTGGTACTGTTTTGTAAAACAGCAGGATAATAACAATGGAAACCACATCTTGCTCTCAGGGGAATTCAGCTGGAATTAGAAGCAGCTCAGTGCTAGCTTGGTAGAGCATTTATTTGGGGAAACTTGCTTTGCTGTTACATTCCGAAGTCAAAACAATGTGTGTTAATTCCGAGAGCTCATAATAACTTCCATCTGGACGTGAGCACAAATTGTTTCAATCCCCATATTTTCTGTTTGTAAAATCGAATCCCTCACGAAGTGCACAGAGGAGCTTTTTAAGTTGGATAACGTTAGGTAAGACCATAAATTTCCAGTTAAGATTTCAGCTCTTTGACTCTAACAAACAAATGTGGGGGTGGGTTTTGTTCTTTTCACAGGGAAATTAGTGACTTGTGTCTAATAATACCTACCAAAAAATTCACTGTCATTGTCAAAGGTAAAGTACCAAACAGTTGCTAAAAATGGGAGTGAATTGCTCAGCTCTCCAAAGCGTTGGGCAGTGGGAGAGCATTCAGCAGGTAGCTGATCCCAGACTCCACAGCTGGTAAATGAGGCATGTGTGGGGAGTATCTGAGGAAGATGAGGCTTTAGGAGGAGAAGGAAATGAACTCTCACCCTGATATTCACAGCAGAGAGACTGAGATTACACTGTGGAAACCTCCTGTTACAGTGGTTGAATATTAGGAGCTCCTGAAGCTTGGTCAGGTTTGCTGTGGGTGGTGAGTGAACACAGCAGGGGCAAAGCTGGCACCTCTCAGGGGTCTCATCCTGCTGGTACAGCCATGGACCTTCTGAGTAAAGAATTTCTTCCTGGTATCTAACCCAAATCTGCCCTCTTTTAGTTTGGCACTGCTCCCCTTGTCCTGTCCCTGCCTGCCTGTGTAGAAAGTTCCTGGCTGTGTTTGTCAGGGGCTCTGCAGATGGTGGCACATCACCTTCCCAGGCATCACTCCCAGGCTGAGTGAAGTCTTTGGGATTTGTTACAGGGCAGGAGTTGAGGTTGTTCTTCCTCCTGTTCAGGCTGGGTGCGTGCTCAGGATCACCTCCCAGGGAGGGATCTCGGCTGATCCCGATTTGTTTTGTCAGACAGCTCTTGAGGGGTGTCAGACTGACACTGGCATGGTTTGCTCAGCCCTGGCCAAGGAACAGTTGTGCTTTCATCTGACAGTCATTAGCAACACATGAACTTTGCTGTTGGACACAGGAAAACCCCTCCCTCCTCTGTCAGTCCCCGAGGATGTTTGTTTTCACATCAGTACAATGCAGATCCAAGGCAGTATCTGGGTCCAGCCCTCCTGTGGTGTGTCCAGAGCTGTGTCCACGTGGTGCCAGGAGGAATTGCGTGCTTGGGGTGACTTGCTGGGGATGATCAGCCAGTTCTGCTCTCCTGGGAGTGCTGCCCTGTGCTCCAGTGGCCCATCCAATGCACGAGGTAAGGAACACGCACAGAAGCACAGAAAAAAAGCAAAATACTCCTTGGCATGTTTTAGGTGCAGCCAAACTGCCATCTTTCCAATAGCTGCATGGAAGGAAAGTTGAGTGCTTATGTACTGGTACCATGTGTAAGAAACTCAACTGAAATTCAGCTCTTAATCATGAAATGGGGCAAGATGTGCAGTTCCTGGCTCCTATTAGACTATCAAACATGTGAGAAAATCCACTTCATAATAGAAACTATTAAACTTTTCCATGGGAAGTTGAACAGCAGAAATGTTAGGCCTAGAAATTTGTTTTGGCAATAAACACTAGGGAGCAGAAGTGTCTTTAAGGGTGCTGTGGGTAGCAGTGTGGATGCAGTGGTTATGGCCCTGGGAGTGTAGGATGCTGTGACTTGCACACTACATCTTTTACGAGGCCCCTAAACTAAGATCATAAAACATACAGTTCAGAAAGAATGCACTGTCTGAATTTGGGGCCAGTTCAGCTGCACAGGGAAAAGTGTTCTTGAAAGAGCACAGGTTGAAGCCAGAGTCGAGTCCTCATCTTGGGAAGTGCCAAGCATTCATTTTAATGGTAAGAGGAAGGGACTGCACCTGAAAAACCACAAAGTACCTTCTCCAGCTGTGTAGAGCCAAAAGCTCTTCGGAGAGGTTTCATTCCTGAAAGTCTCCCAGGGCAGCAGTGGGCCAGAGCATTTAAACCTGGGGAATTTACATATGCTTTTTGCAAACTTGTTGGAAAGGCTTTCCTTTTTTCCTTTCCTGTCGCCCATGCCAAGATCCCGTGGGTTGAAATGAGCCTGGATTAGCTGTAAGAGCAGTCCCCCTTTCATGCAGCTCAAACCCTGCCTGTCCTTGCCCGTGGGCAAAAGCCACTGGGAACTCGCTCTGGAGGGGCAGATCTTGGCTCTTCTGCCTGTTCCAATCCCTGCAGCTGGAGGCTCCTGCAGCTCAGGTGGGATGAGCAGTGTGGTTGGGAGATGGGAGGGATGGAGCATCATCCTCATAGGGACAGGCTGGGGGAGCTGGGGGGGTTTACCCGGAGAAGAGAAGGCTCCAGGGAGACCTGAGAGCCCCTTTTGGGGCCTAAAGGGGCTCCAGGAGAGCTGGAGAGGGACTGGGGACAAGGGATGGAGGGACAGGACACAGGGAATGGCTTCCCACTGCCAGAGGGCAGGGATAGGTGGGATATTGGGAAGGAATTGTTGGCTATGAGGGTGGGGAGGCCCTGGCCCAGGTTGCTCAGAGAAGCTGTGGCTGCCCCTGGATCCCTGGAAGTGTCCAAGACCAGGCTGGACAGGTCTTGGAGCAGCCTGGGCTGGTGGGAGGAGTCTCTGCCCATGGCAGGAGTGGGACTGGATGGGCTTAAAGTCCTTTCCAACCCAGACCATTCTGGGATTCTGTGAATAGAAGTGGTATCACCAGCTGTGCCTGGACTCACCTCTCCAAAACCAATCTGGAGAGCCCCCCCTGCCCTGTGTGTTCCATCACTGGGGTGTGTGCAGCTGTCACCAGCTCTGCATTAGCTCCTCAGACTGCTCTGTTTCTCAAATAAATGAGTGTGTGTTTATAAAACAGAACCAAAATTTAGTAATCAAAAGGCAAATGGATTCCTGGTCTCGTTAAGCTGCCATAAACACGTGTGATTTGCCAACCTAAACTGCTCTGCAGTGTGTGGAAGTGCTGTGTTGTGGAACTGAAGGACAGAGGGAAGTGGGAAGTCTGTTATCAAGCCCTGGCACAACGTGGCAGTGTAGGAAAAAGCTGTAGTGTTGGATTTTTCCTAATGAGTAGGGTGTGTGACTGGAGGCAAGGCTGCACTGTCAGGTATAAGGTGTTGACACCTGTGGAATTCCAGGACCTCTTTGGGAGCCTGTCTCTTCCTTTGGAGCCTTCTCACCTTCTGCCATGGTGAAAAGAAAATGCATCTTCCTGAAACTTCCTCTACTTTAATGCACAAAAATTCTGCTCCTCTGTCATTTGCAAGCAAATGACAAACTGTGGCTTCTGGGGTTTTGATTCCCCCCCCTCCAAGCTTCTGTTATTTTCACTTCACCCCTCACATCCTTTGTTCTTCTGCTGCACAGTTTAAAGTGTATGTTTTGTCCTCCTTGGGGCAGGGTTTGTCTCATACTTCTGTGCATAAGATTTGGCACATCAGGGCAGAAACCTGTTTTGAAAGCTTTGGTTGTGACAGCTGCCTAATCATCTATAAATGCCTTTCAGGCTTTTTCTGAACCCTGCTTGAAGTTTGGAGCAAGTTGTTCTCCAGCAAAAGGAATAAAAGTGTCTGATCCTTATTGGCTCATTCACTTTTTTGATCAGTCCAGAATGTTTGGAAATCCAGAGCTTTAAAGTATTTTGTTTTCCAAGAGGCTGGAATTCTAACGGGGTTATTGTATCTCTCTGATCTGGACTTGTGTGTAATTCATGTGAGTATTTCCCAAGTTAATATTGTGTCATTAAAAAACCAAGCTGTGCTTCAATGTAGCACGTCTAAGTGGATGTTTTCAGGAAGCCCAGTGCTGAACTGTCCTTGGTTTAATGCTCCCTGACCTCAGCTGTTAAGCTTGAGATATTGTCCATCACATGAGGAACCATTCCCAGTGTCTCAGTGCCATGTGGAGTTCAGGGAGTGCTGATGTTATCCTGAGAGGAAGCAAGCCTTTCACAGGTTAAACTGTTGATTCTGTACTCACAAATGAGAGCTTTGCCCATTTGATTCACTGTCTGATCTTCTTTTTTAGAAGTCAGTCTCCTTTGCCCACTGAAGTAGCACAGGGAAACACTTTAGAATCCCCAAATTCTTGCTCCCTTTAGGCTCTGGGGCACGGGCTGAATCACCTGCTCTTTGGGTAGTGCTTTGTCAGAGCAAAAAGAGCCTTTTCACCTGGAGGAGCAGCTTTCCCACACCTGGATGAGTGAACTGCCAGAAGCTGCATTTAACCCCCTGTAAAACAAAGGGTTTTCCCAACATAACTCCAAAGAACAAATAGCTGAGAGATTGAGTGCTTGCAGCACCTGATGGAGCACGTTGTTGTGCACACTGAAATAATTCTGCAGGTTCCTTTCCTGCAGCATCTTAAGGCACAGGGTAGAGCTGGGCTGGTGGGAAAATTGCCTGGTTTGGGAGTGGATTTATCAAAATGTGGAGGTAATGGATAAATGGAGGAGGAGTGAATAGCACCATGTGTGTGTTCTCTCTGATTTCCAGCCAGGCCAAGGTGGGCCAGTTCTCTGTGCCTGCCTGTGCATTCCTGACTGCCCCTCTGATATTTATAGGGTCTTATTTGGGTTATATAGGTAAAAAGTAACCTCCAGGTGTGCAGAATTACACTTGGGGAGCTAAACACATCCAGAAAATGTTGTGTTTAAGGTGGAGGTACAAAATGTTACTTATCTTTCTCCTTTTGACTTTTGCACATCTGACCTTTTGTTCTGTGCCTGATGTAAGGATTTTTAATACAAGAGCTCAGGATGAATGAGGTCATAGGAAATAAGCGTCTTATAATCCAATAAACATCACTTTGTGATCCCAAGCCCTTTTGAGAAGCTCTGACCTGAACCTGGAAAGGTTATGCTCTATAGTTTCATCTTATCAAGCTATAAATGCAGCAAGACTGCAGTAAACATGGTTTTAGTTATTTCAGTGCTTCACTGGGGAGCAGGGGAAGCTTTTCGAGGCCAGTAACTGCTCTGTCTTCTAAATTGCCTTTTTTAATGTCCTTTTTATGAAACAGTCATGGCATCTGAGAGGCACCTTTATGGGCATGGGGGCCCATATCCGTTGGTTTTTATAACAAGCCCCGTAACCACCAAGTTTTACAGGAATAGTTCACTTCTGTGAGGGGCTGTTTCTCCCAGCCTGTCTTTTGGGTCCCCATATCCTTACTGGGACACCAGACTGGAAGCACGAAGGCTGATGTGTGAGACCTCTCTGGAGGGGTGTTGAGTTCCCTCTCAGCAAGGGTTTCATGAGAGAGTCCTGGAGGAAACACAGCTTTTGGCTCATCTGAGTGTTTAGTTCTCCAGTGTGTTCCACATGTACTCAAACACGTACTCCTATTTCTTTGTTTTCCTGAGGTCTATCTCCAATAAACACTATTGCTGCGAAACCAAAATCCAGTGTTAAATATTGTCTATTATCCCATTTCAGTTTTAAATATTAGAAGAAAACCCCTCCATAAATGTTTGGCAGAATGTCACAAGTTGTTGAGCGTTTGTCATCGAGGCTCCTGCTGGCTTTGAATAAAGACCAGACTTGGTGTTTTGGTGGAGGTGAGGGGAAGAAGCTGCTTAATGTAATTCTGTGGCAAACCAAAGAAGGTAAAAGGGAATTAGTTCTGTTATCAGATGAGAATACAGTTTCCTTGGGCAGTGCTGAATCCCTCTTGTACTTAGATTTCATGCATGTATTTCCCCACCTTTCAGGTTGGACTGAAGAGGGACTTTGGACAAGGGCCTGGAGTGCCAGGACAAGGGGGAATGGCTTCACACAGACAGTATCTTACTAAGTATCTTATTGATATCAGCTCTACCTTGTGAATGCAGGACAGACCAGGCCAGGTTAGACTAAGAATGCTTTAAAAATACCAGTGTGACTGTAAGCACCCTTTGAAGGTAAAGGATGAAGTGCAGTTGTTGTCTCCTTCCTGTGCTGTTTGTGTGCCTTATTTGTCATGGCTAAATCCCAGCTGTGGTGGAGCCCTTTACAGTGGTTTTAGTGAAGGTTTGGGCACTCTGGGTCAGCTTGGGGAACTTTACAGCCTGTGTGTGCCCTGTGGATTAATGAAGGACACGGGTCTTCAAGGATGTTGAAGTAACTTGTTTTTCTTGTTGGTTTAGTACTCTGAAAGAACTGCAAAGTAAACATCTGCTTTTCAGGTGGAAGTCTGGGGGAAGGAGGCAGGTGTTGACATATCAAGATAAGTCATAATTTCCATTAAAATAGCTGTTGTATTTGAGCACTTCCTGCTGCTTGGATGAGGGCTGTCACTGCTGGGGCAGTCCTGGATTTGCTCCTTCTGAAAGCAACACTGAGGACTCGAAGACTTGTTATAATCACAGTGCTTGTTATGTTGCTTTTTCCCCCTCCTGCTTCCCCAAGAAGCTTAAGAAAACTTAAAAACCCCCTTGGTGGTGTTTACTTCCAAACTGTGCTTGATGTTTGCTGACAGTCTTTTTAAGTATGGGAAATGAAAATTAATGTTAGATGTTTAGATTGATGTTCTCTAAAGAGGTGCTCTGTACCACAACGTGTTTCACTGATGCTGCAGCTCGGGGGTTTTCAGGAGAGCCACGTAGGTGTTCAGAGCTAGAACAACTCCCCAGCTCCAGGAAAACAGAGGCAAGCAACAGGTGAAGGGTTCAATAATCTAAGAGTTTATAATTTCCCCTAAAGGTACAAACACACAAACTGTTTATATAGCAGCAGGCATTATTTCACGGAGCCCCGGGGTTGTTTGTATAGCAACAGGCGTTGTAACAACACTTTCTGTTTCCATTATTGCACTGCTTAGTCATCTGAACCCCAGCCAGTGCTCCTTCATCCTCTGAAAAGTCATCCAGGATCTTGTAAAACAATTAACTATGTCATTTTATTAAAACTCGCGTTTTACATTTCTGTCCCAGCGTTTGACATCCTCTGAAAACCTTCCTGTAAATGCTTGGCTGGTGACCAGCTCTGCAAAGCCGATTGAAAGAACACTTTTTTTTTGCTTCTATTTTTGTTTGTAGGTTTTCACATTTGTGGAGCAGATGTTCTTTTGAAATTCTCGATGCTATCAAGAGAAACTCCTCGTTTAGCTGAAAGTCATTCCAAATTGCTCTTGACTGCCTTAGCAGAGCAGGAGCTGTGCACGGTGCAGTGGGTTGGGTCCTCCTCCTGCCTGGGGACAGATGGTGCTGCAGCATCAAGGGCCAGTGCAGAGACACGGGGAAGCCCAAAAATACAGCAGATTTCGGCCTAGGCTTCAGTATTATGCATAACATGTAGCGAAGGGGCAGCTCTTTTGAACTTTAATAATGTATTCTGAGCTCTCAGACTGCTTCCACATGGCTCAGAGCAGGGTGGACACGGCTGGGGAAACAATATGGGAAATGATCAACAGATGAGTTCAGAGTTGGAGTCATTCTGCGTTCCCCCCCCCCAGAAAAAAAAAAAAGATATTCCAGTCCAGGTACTCTGTGGTTTCTGGCTGAAAGTAAATGTATGTGCTTGTACAGCCCCAGTCATTAAACCTGTCCCAGGGACCAGGGCAGGAAACGGGCTGTTGTTCTTTGCACGTAAACGCAGGATATCGGTATTTTTCTTAAAAGGCAGCCCCAGAGTGGCAAAACCCCTAATTCTGATCTTGGGGGCAATCTGCAATTAGCCAGAAATAGCAAGATAACTAAGTGGTTTCTTTTCAGGCCAACTTGCTTGAAAAAAAATTTTAGTAGTTCTGGTCCTTCTCACGGACTTTATAGGAGAGTGACTGAACCTTTGCAGGTTTGGGTTCTAATTAGTTCACAAAGGAGGGGTCTGTGCTGGTGGATTGGATGAATGAAGGTTTTAATGTGGAATTGTTGCCTGTAGGAAGGCAGCAAGCTTTCCCTTGTCTGGCATGAGTTTAATGAAGTACAAAAGTCCTGTTGATGAAGTAAATCCTCGGAAGGTGCTTGGTTGGAGTGGTGGGTCAGAGACGCTCAGAGTGGAGCTGGTTCACTGCTGAGGACTGACAACCCTCAAGCAGAGGTTTTTTTTCTAGAGGTTTCACAGAATTTATGCCTTCACTTTACTTAATATGCAACTCTACTATCAGCTATATGAAAATGTGTTTTAGTAGGAACAGTGGCTTTGCTCATGTTTTAATCTGAGTCTCCCGTGCATTCCTCTGATCTCGGCTGTTGGACAGAGAGAGAGCCCTTAATCCAATCCTTTCATGCTCTAAAACCTTGGAACTTAAAGATGGTTATTCTATGAACTTTTGGTTGTTGGAGGAGGAACAAATGCAAAGGTTTTGATTTTGGTGAGGGTTTTTTTTCCCTCCTTCTTCTTTATTTCTTTTGCTCCAGGCGAGTTCTTTGGCAAACCAAATCCACTGTAATCCCATCAGGAGAGTGTGGTGATGGTTTTGTAATCTATGTTGTATGGTTGTCTCAATCCAGGCTCTGTCATTGTAGCAGCAGCAATGAGTCCAAGCCACCACATGACTTGGCTGTGTCCATGTGGAAATAATAACCTGGAATAAATGGCCTCCTGGTGCACAGTGCAGGACTGAGGGGGATTTTCTCCCAAAGTAATTTTTCTTTCTGAAACTCAGATGAGCAGAAAAAGCATTCCCAATTTCAGGGGTCTTTTTCTGGGACAGACTGATTGTTTGGGAGGAGTCAAATTTTGGAAGCTTAGAGGATGCTTGCCTGCAGCTTACTGTCAGGAATTCTGGAAACAGGTGTGGAATTCTAAAGGAATTTATCCTGGAGTGGGATTTCTCCGTGTTTCAGCAGGTAGCTCAAGCAGCATGGGATTTGTGCAGTTGCTGTGTGTGTGTGTATTGGAGGCCAACTGGGACTTCTAGAGGGTGTTAACATCTGCTGAGACCTCCTTATTAAATGGGTAGTGCTTCATCCCAATAGCCTGAAAGATACTGGAATTTAGAGATTTTTTTTTGTTTATATTTTAACCACACAAGGGATAAATGTATTGTACTGTTTGTTTATATTTATACTTTTATATTTGTATTTATTTTTATAGTTACAGTTTATTTATATTAAATATTTTATATTTGTATTTATGTAGTTATGTTATTGTATTGTTACGTTTGTTTATATTTTAACAACACCAGGGATAAATTTCTCTGCAAAGTTTCCCCAAAGTTTTGAGATTCAAACTTGAAAGAGGGGCTTTCTCCCTTTCCTGTGCTGTTTTCTTCAAAGGTGTTTTTAATCGGGGGACTTGTTAAACATGCAGTTTATAATTCCCTTCAGTGACAGTTGTCATGTGGATGTCATAATCTGAGGTTTGGAGGGCAAAGCAACTTGGAGGAGTCAGTACTGGGGTTAAAGTCAGTCGGTGTTTGAAGCCTTTCCCTTTGCTACGTGGCATCTGATTTGAATGCTGGGTTTAATTATGGGATTTAAAATGTTGATATAAACTGTATAAGGAGCCGAGATTTCCATCAGTTGTGTGACAATATGTATTTTTACTGGTTGGTGTTACTGTAACAGTTCCACTACTGATTCCAGCAGACACTGAGACTGACAAGTGACCCTTGCACACAAATAGATGTTTGGAATTAGTGAACACAGAGTGTTGTGCTGAAATTTGGTCTTTTCCCCTGATGGCTGTGTTTTCATTAAGCTCCTGTTACAGGCAGAAAATGGAAAAAGGGGAAGGAGGTTTCACACTCAGATTGACTGATTATTTTGTCCCTGTTCTTGGGTGGGTTTTGCTAATACAAGTATTAAATGGAACATTTCCTTAAGAGGAATAAATCTCTTGGAACTGCTGGATAATCATCCCACACTTTCTTAAAAGCCTAGTAAATTAACTGACCATGGTGTTATGTTCTGTGGGATTTGGAAAGCTGTGCTGATTTTAGGGTTTTTTTCTGTTGTTGCAGCTTAGGTATCAGCATGGGCTGAGTACTCCAGACCTAAGGCAAACTCTTCCCAACCTGAAAAACTTCATGGAGATTGGGCTAATGGTGAGATGGTAAGTATATTTTGGGTTTTTGGTTTTTTTTGTAATTAAAATAAAGAGGTGGATGCTACAAAAACATTTGGAGGTAAGGATATGTCACAAACAAGCAGCTGCTCTTCACAAGCTGGTGAGACTGGGACTTCCCCAAAATACACTCCATGTAAATGGCCACAATGTTCCACTGCTTTCCTACCTTCTGTAGGATGGGCCCACAACCCTCCTCAGAGGTTGATGTAGGAGGGGAAGCCTGTGTGAAAAGCAGTGTTCCTCACTAGAGGGAGGGGAGTTAATTGGTGCCTTAAGACTGTATCTAATGGTTGGTAGCAGGGGCACCCTCTGCATTATTCTGTCTTAGCCTGGGCAGTCTGTCTTAGAGGTTTTGCCATCACACCACCCTCTTGTTGTTTGCTGTAGGTGATGCACAGTCATTAGCAACACAAAGCACGTTTTTTTTGGCTGGATAATACTTCCAAAGGTTTAGGAATATTAAGCATAGTTCTCTGGGAGTATCACATTCCTTCCCCTCACCCATGGATGTCTATGCCTCATTTCCTTCTCACCTCCAAAACTAGTGTGAGTAGTTGTTCCTTTTTAACCTTTCTTTTTTTCAAGGCTAAGGATTCCAAACAATGCCCTTAATGCTTCCTAGTAATTTAGATGGAAATGAGGCTTTACAGCTCGAGGGGAAAGCTGGCTAGACTTTGATAATTGGGCAGAGTACAGATGCCCACTGTCCTGTGGATAACACCTGATCACCTCTGCTGGAACAAGCAGGGGAGCCACCAGCTGTTAAAGTGGAGACTGGAAGGAATTGTGTGTTTTCAGGGTACTGCAGGTGAATCATCTGATACCCTGTGCCACAAACTGGAGTCAGTGAAGTATTTCCAGGCTATCCTCGGTTTGCAGGATGAGAACAGGGACACTGGGAGTGTTTTTATTTACATGTTCCCTTGCACTGCCAGGTTTGTTTGGTCTTGCTGCTGCTCCTCAGTTCCCTTTCTGAGCACTGGAGCTGGGCTTTGCTGAATTCCAGTTCTGTCAAACCATCATGAGCTGGTAAAAGCCAATACTTACACTGGGCTTGCTTTCTCCTCGAACAGAACCGGTGTTAACTCCTAAGCCATGCATCGAGCTCACTTTTGCTTTTGGCTTGAGACATCTGCATTTCTCTGCAGCCTGGACTGAACTGAACCCCTGAGATATTCAGTGTAACTGAAATACATGGTTATTTCGGGCTTAAGCTTGCTCTGATAAGCATCAGTTTAGATTTAAAGTACATAATAGTTTCTTTACCTCTTCAGATTTGAAAACAAACCAACACAACCCTGCACAGCTTTTGTAGAAGAGCCCCCCTATTTCGTGCATCAGAGCAGACTTGGCTCAAGTCTCTGGGGCAGCACTGGCCCTGTGGGAGGGCTGAGAGCCCAGTGCCTGTGCAGGAAGGTTTGCTGGCTGGATCCCTCTGCCTGGGGAGATCTGTGCTGCTTTGGTTCCTCAGGCATGACACTGCAATGATTAATCCGTGTTTTCACGTCCCTCCCCGTGTGATTTATGGCAGCAAGCTTGCAGGTCTACAAGCTCTGCTTCCCTCTTCATGTCTCTCCTGGCACCAATATCCCGCTGTGTTTACTTTTCTCCCCCCTTACCCCTACTGCAAAATATGATTTGTGCTGGATGGAGACAAAATCAAGACAGATCTGTTGGTTCCCTCACACTGTTACAGGGGCTACAGAGCAGCAGAAACGGACCTTCCTGACATCAGATCTGGATGTTGAATCTGAAGGTGAAAGATGATGAGCCAAAGTTGTTGTTGATTTAAACTGTCTCGGTTGTGGTGCCCTGAATCTTTTCTGTTTCCTTTTGGGAATAATTCTCCGTGTCCAGTTTTTTAGTCCTGGGGTTTCACTGGCTTCCAGAAAAGCAGCTCAGTTTTCAGATTAGCTTTTTGCAGATGCAAAAGGCCCTGTGCAATTTTTCTGTCAAATTCTTCTGAGCATGCAGTTTATTCCAGCTTTTGAGACCAAAACACGGAAAGGTCAAAGAAACCTTAAAGATCATCCAGTTCCAATCCCCTACCTTCCACTGTCCCAGGCTGCTCCAAGCCCCATCCAGCCTGCCCTTGGACACTTCTAGGGATCCAGGGGCAGCCACAGCTTCTCTGGGCAACCTGTGCCAGGGCCTCCCCACCCTCACAGGGAAGGATTTCTTCTTAATGTATAATCTAAGTCTGCCCTCTTTTAGTTTAGGACTGTCCCCCCTTGTCCCATCACTCTCTGCCTACTTAAAAAGTTGCTCAACCTCTTTTTTAGAAGCCTCTTTCAAATCTCCTGGATGTTTTTAACATTATTTTATTCAGGTGTAGCTTTCATAGGCCCAGGCTCTTTAGATCATGGTTGCATCAAATCAAGAGACTGACTCATTTTCTCCTCTATTCTTCAGCTTATTTTTGTTTCACTCTGTGTAACTTCTGAGGGACAGTGTGATTGTTAACAGCAAGTAAAGAGCTCTCTGCAAACTTGAGCAGTCCAGGGAGGAGGTTTTTTCCTGGTGAACAGACAACACACTTGTCTAATGCTGGCAAATACAAGATACTCCTTTGGAAGGGCTTGTCTGTAGTCAGGGAGATGCCCTTTTGAGTCGCATTTAAAGGCTTCCCTCAAAAATACTTGTGTGCCAAGGCTTGAATTTGTGTTTTGAATTTGTGCATCTTGATTCATGTGCTGCTAGGACCGAGAGGAGCCCTAAACTTCGGAGTTCAGAAAATCTCTGGTAGCTTAATTTATGAAGATTTGATATTTTTTTTTAACGTGCCTTAGAAATTCTCAGCTGCCAAAAGATGCAGTTTCACCTCAGCTTCACATTGGCAGCCTCCCCGTGGCTGTTGTACCTTATTGAACCAGGAATCTCTAAGAAGGTGAGAAACTATTATTGCTTTTTAGCACGGTTGACATGGCGTTGGCTCCGAGCTGCTCTTGGAGCTTCAAACATTTCGTGGATGGCTGTAAACCAACCTAAACACCTTCATTTAGCATTCTTGCTGCCATGAGGTCATGGTTTGCAACAGAAAAGATCAAATGGTGTTTAAGTTGTTGGGTTCTTTTTTTTAAAAGCATTCTCATACCGAAGCACTGTAGCTGTGGATTTTGGCTCCTGGCCAGGCAATCAAGATTTAGTATTTTAACCAGCTGTGATCCAGTAATGTTCCTCAGAGGGAACATTTTGTGGGGAGGAAAAGATACATATTTGAGCCTGTGAATTGTGTTCTGTCCCTCATACTGCTTTACAGCTTCTCTGAGCCCCTTGCAGACAGATTAAATAATCACAAGTGAATCCGACTGAAGGAGCTTTTTATCAGAACTGCAAACAACCAGAAAGTGTTCACTAAGAAAATAACTTCAGAAATGTTTGTGTCCTGCTTCAGTCGCTTTCTCTCGCCTGTTTACAGCGGGCAGGCTGTACCTTGTGCCTTAGAATGCCCAAATGGACTATTTATTAACTAGTGCAAACTAACATTTGGGGCAGAAAATAGCTACTTTGTAATTTTGCTGCCAGGACAACTTACAGCTGAAGTTAGACTGCTGCAAATTGGCTTTTGAGGTTTGGATGCAACTGAAACACTGAGATTGGGGATGATGTCATCCTCTTATCTACAATGTCCAATAAACCTGAGGTTTTCCTCTCTCTTTTTTTATTTTTAATTTAGAAGTCCTGCTTTCTGGGAGGAACTGTACATATATGTAACCAGCTCCAGTCTCATCCAGCCTGATGACTGAAAGTCTTTAGGGCCTGATGACAGTTCATCAGCTCAGGTTTTATACTCCTCCAGTCACAGGCTGTTCTTTGTGGACAGGCATCCACACCTGTTTGCTGCCTCAGGAGATGGGCCAGGGAATTGGGGCTGGAAGCTGGAGCAGCTCAACCCCAGTAATTCGGGTCAAGGCTGTACCTTGGAGTAAAGGGCTGTGCTTCTGCAAGCCAAGCCCTCCTCACTGGGGACAGAACCTGACAGTGTCTAAACTTCCTGAGCAGTTGGAGGATTGCTTTCTAATGTGACTTCCCTTTTGACATCGTTTTTGTACTACTTCCATGAGCTGTGAAGCTCAAAGGGCAAGGGGGGAATGGCTTTAAACTGCCAGACAGTAGGTTTAGATTGGATGCTGGGGAGGAATCCTTCCCTGTGAGGGTGGGGAGGCCCTGGCACAGGTTGCCCAGAAAAGCTGTGGCTGCCCCATCCCTGGAAGTGTCCAAGGCAAGCATCTGGAATTGGGGAGGCAGCAAAACCTGAGATCTCCTGCCCTGAAAAACACCATCTGCTTCATTGCAGAGTGTCCTGTAATTGGAGCAGTGATCTGCAGGACTCAGTTGTCACTTGTCCTGAGGAATCAGTTCACAGAAATGCAGGATGATGTGTCCCTGGAACTAGTGAAGTGTTCTTGAGTGATGTCTGGCTTTGTGAATATTTGCACATCTTGGAATTTGGGTAAATTCCTACAACTTGCCATCTAACTGTAAGATAAACAGAATCTCATCAAATAAGTAATGCAGAGTATTCATTTATTTTCTGAGCAAGGGCAGAAGGCTCTGAGCTGGGGGAAGGGAGGGCCAGCAGACCATCCCCAGTTTGTCTGCAGTGCACATTGCCTGAGTACAGTTCACGAGCCTGCTGCCTCAGATCCTTGTGTTTGTCACATTACATCACTTTAAAAATAAATGGTTGATTGTGAAGGGGTTGGTTGGCAGACAAAGCTGCAAATGCTTTGTGGAGTTTGCATTCAAAAAGTCTGAAGCAGCTGTTGGAATCTTAAGGAAACGTTGGTGGTTTTTGCTGCTGCCTCCATGTGTGGCCCTTACCTCTCTTCTTCACTTCTGCAAATGTGTATGCTGAAAACCAACCTCTCCTTCAGGTGATTTGAGGGTTTTATGGAAGAGAAGGAAGCCCTACAGAGGAATTAAGGGGCAGCCTGGGAGGAGGTGGGGTGGGAGAGGAAATGGAAAAGCAGCAGTGCTGCTCACTGCCCTGCCGTGGGGACACTCACTCTTCACACAGGGACTCATTGCAATCAACTTTCTCCTATTTACAAGGGGCAGCAAAACAAGACAAGTCCTGTGGAAAAGGATCCCCACTGGGGACTCCTCATAACTGCTATTCCAAGATTTTCCCCTGCAAGGCAGATCCCAAAATGTATCAGGCCTTGAGCAGGAGTTTCTCTTACATGGAGTTCATGAAGGAGGCTCATCCTGACAGCAGCTGAATCTCAGAGTTATGTGTATAACTCTGTGTAATAGCTGTATTTTTGTTATTATTTTTTTAATTTGGAGGAAAATGAACTGGTTGCTTATGTTAATGCACATATTATGTATTTGCATGTAGGGTGGTGGTTATATTTGGGTAAGGATTAAACCAGTGAAGGAAAATTCACGTAACACAGCCCAGATGGTGCAAAGGGGATGTTCCAAATTACAGAACCTGAGACAGCGGAAGTGGTTTGTGGAACCGAATTAAATAGTGAAGTCGAAAATTAAATTAAGCTTGATTGGTTCGTGTTCCTCGAGAAACAGAGGCTGATGATTGCCCAAAACTTTTGGAAGGGTCGACACAGAAAAGCAGAAGGTCTGGCAAGAATAACCCTCTGCAAATAGTGACGTTGGTGTGGTTTTCCTCCTTTGAGCAGCTGTTGGGGAAGTCCACTGTTGAATTCTTTGCTCGTGGAGGATTCAGCCATTATTCCTCACTTTTGAGGAGTTTATGACGGCCCAGTACAGGCCATAAATCCATAAATACGCAGTCAACAGCAATAATTCATAAAGCGCAGCTTGGGCCTATAAAACGGTGTTAACAGTGCGAATTAGCATAATGTGGTGGTTTCTTGGGTGATTGACTCTCCAAACCGTGGGGCTCTGTCAGAGTTCCTGCTCAGGGAAGTCGTCCTCTGGGGCGCGTTCTGTGGTTCTCACGGCACTAAACACGGGGGGGGGGGTTTAGCACTTTAGGATACGAGTCCTCGGCCAAGCGGAGCCCGGGGTTGTGATAAAAGAACTGCTGCAGCCTTTGGTTAAACATCTGCCTTGCTGGGGAGCTGCCCCAAACCCTGATCGATCCCGCCTTCCCTTGCAGCGACCGGCACCACACGTCCAGCGCCATCCCCGTCCCAAAGAGACAGAGCTCCAGCTTCGGCAGGTTGCACATCGGCTTCTCCAGTGGGCTTCCTTCCCCGGACAAGGGACTGCGGAAACGGGCCACGAGCACCGGCAACGAGAGACTGCAGTACAAAACTCCTCCTCCCAGCTACAGCTCCGCTTTAACCCAGCCCGTCCCCGCGGGGGAGCCGCAGAAAACGCCCGGGCCCATCAGCTCTTCCTTGGACACCTCCCTGGACTCCTCCAAGGGCACCGCCGGGAAAGGCGAGGACTCGTGCGGGGGCTTCAACGGGGAGAGCGGGGCCCTGGTGCCCCCTCCGCGGGGCCGGCGGGACCCCTCGCCGGGCGGGTGCAGTGCAATAAACGGGGCGGCGGGGCCGGGGGCCCGGGAGCTGCCCCCGCCCGGCCCCGCGCTCTGCTGCGCCGTGGAGCAGGCCGAGGAGATCATGGGCATGGAGGCCACGGCCCTGGGCCCGGGGGACCAGCTGGAGGACTTCAACTCCATCCCGGTGGAACACGCCGTGGCCGTGGAGTGCGACGAGCAGGTGCTGGGGGAGTTCGAGGAGTTCTCGCGCAGGATCTACGCCCTGAACGAGAACATGTCCAGCTTCCGCAGGGCCCGCAAGAGCTCGGACAAGTGAGCCGGGCCGGGGGGGAATCAGTGCTCCGGGGGGAAATCGAATTGCACTTATTCTTTATATTAATTATAAAAATAAAAAAGCTAAAGCTGTTCCTGTGGTGTTAGACAAGTGGACTCGAGCACGGTGACGCAGGATCATGGTATGTGCACAGCCCCAGGTAAAGGTTTATTCTGCTTCCAGTCCTTTTATGTCTGGTATTTATAATCTGTTGGAATTCTTTTTTTGTTTTTTTTTTTAGGCCTTGAAATCCATTCATAAAAACTTTCCTGAAAACGACTTCCAGCGCTGATCAGGCCCTTCTATGAATATTTGTTGATTTCTTAATTATTCTTTAGAGTTAAATTTATTTTAATCTTTTCAGAAGAGGAAAAAAAAAAGAACCTTTAATTTAAAAGTACATTTACGGTAAGACATCTTTGCCTTCTCCCAGGCACTCCTGTGTGTGCCTGAGCAATGTAGCCAGTGTTAGAGAAATGCCATGGATTTGTCCAGTTGAACAGCTTTCTCTTGGCTGGGCTCTGGAGCCTGTGAAGTTCTAGTTTGCACTGATGGGTCTTCAGTTGGCAGTGAGGACATGCCAGAGAATGAGCACCTGTGTGATACCTGCACCTGGTTAATCAGAAGTGACATCTGGGGGTTTGTCCCACTCCTCCTCTCCTCCATACTCGCTCTTCCTTCCCATGGAAACCTCGAGGAGTAAATCACCTCCAGGGTTCTGTCCAGTGATCTCAGCCTGACCCTTCCCCACTGGGGTTGGGCACAGGTAGAGACCTGATGGACCCACTGCCAACACAGAGGGTTCAGCTGCCGCCCTCCCAGGGGTCTGCTGGGGACACAGGGGCACTGCAGACACCTTCCTAAAATCCCTGAGAGTGCAGTCAGTGCTTTGGAATTAGGCAAATGTGTGGAATCGTTCCACCCTCTGCAGGAAGGAGGCACTTTGCATTATTCATCTGAATTAATACCCTTTCTTTAACCATCTGTACTTGGAAGGAAGAAGCTTCCAGGGCTTTGCTGGAGGCGCAGGTCAGCACTGCCACACGTGTTCAGCTGCACTAATGGCAAAGCAATTTGCAGCTGCTCTGCCATTCCTGGTGTTTGTTTCCGTTTGGATTTCATTGCTCTTGCCTTCTATATTGTGTACCCGAGGATCTGGGCTCACCTGTGAGCTCTGAAATATAAAAATATATAGCAGAATAAAAAACACTTCATCATGCCTGGCTTTCTGTTCTTCCCTGGTTTTATGCTTTCTTTTGAACCACGACCTAGTCTTTCCCTGCCTTCACATCAGACCAGCCTAAATTCCCTTGTTCAGATGTGGAATTGTATAATCTCAGCTCTCTGTTGTCAGAACAAGACGTCCATGTGAGAACCAATATCCAGGATAGCACTGTCCTAGGATAAGCATTGTTTCCAGCTGACACCTCAGTGATTGTATTGAATGACAGTCACATCTCCCCTGTTAGCTCTGTCTGCAGTTGGGGGGGTGGATCGAGCCTCTCTGCAGCCATTTGTTGGCTTTGGTCTGTCCCAGGCTGAGGTGCTGGATGGGAGCACTCAGAGAACTGGATTATTTGAGACACTGAACGTGATTTCAGGTGCAAAGTTGGACACATCCAGGAGTATCTTCTCCCCTGAATTAGCTCCCCTGTTCCAACCTCATAAGAGCTTCCCCAGAGGAAGTGCTGCCATCATCTTTGGGAAGGGATAGATAGGGAACTCCTGCTGTGCTTTGGCTGGAGAGATGAACACCCTGAAGCACAGCACTGAGTAGTGCTGAGCAAAGATCCTCTGCCCTGTGCCTGTGTCTCACCATCTCCTGCAGGGGAAGTTCCGTACCTGGGCTCAGCTGTGGGAGGGGATCTGGCGCTCTGGAGGCAGCACAGACCTGTTTGTAGGTGCCCTGGTGTTCCTGTGTGACAGAAAGGCGTGACCTGTGTGTGGTGGTGACTGCTCAGAGCAGCCCAGAGAGCCGTGGTGAGGTCGCCGTGGTGTCGTTGGGCCATGTGTGGGATGGGGTGTGCAGGGCAGCAGTGGGGCTTGGCAGCATTTCTCTTTTCGTGAGTCGCTCGTTTTCTCAGGTTGCACAAACCAAATGAAGTCTAGTTGTGCTCCCCAGTGTTGAGTTGCTGTTCCTGCTTGAGCCCCGTGATGGTTGATGTGTCGGACACGGGGGTTGATTTCTGCACCTGTCACCTGGGCTTCCCATGGATGTACCTTCAGGAGGCCTCCAGTTATCCCTGGGTTTCTCTTCCTCTTGTACCACTTCCCATGTGGCAGGTGGTGTGAGGAGGGACAGCGTCCCTGGGCTGATTCCACGCTGCCCAGCTCCTGGGGGGGTTGGACAGGCTGCAGCCACCCCCTAGCTGTCCTTTTTTGTGTGTTTATTTTTATCCAGCCCCCCCATAAATTACTTTGCAAACAGCGCAGTGGGAGAGAAACCAACAGTGGGTTTGGAGGTGAGATGATAGATCACAGTGTGCTTTCAACTGTCAAAAGCCTTTCAGTTCCTGCACAGCTGTGACACTGTTAAATGTCTGCAAATGTCTTCAAGTGGAGAAAGCATTTCACTGCAGTCTTTTCCCCTCGCTTAGGAATTCCTGAGATTTTTGAGAATATTAGTTTTGGAAGATCAGATCCCACTATATTTTTATAGCAAGCACAACAGCATTGGCTTATCCTTGCTTGACCAGGTATTTCAAATAAGCAAGACCAGAATATCCCAGAGTAAATGACACATTCAAAACTATGTTGGTAATCGCGGGAAAGCTCATCTGTATTTATAAAATAAAACTGATTAGTATCTCTCAACTTGTGTGTCTTCCTTAATGGCTCCTTTGTGTTCCTGCTTTCAACCACAGTGTCCTTCCCAGCGCCCAGAACTCCTTGGCTTATTGGTCATCAAACCCACTGCAGGGTTTTTTTGGTGGGTTTTTTTCTTTTCTTTTCTCCCACCCCATCTGTCTGTCAGCAGAGAGTAAAAAGCCAAGGCATCATCTGTACAGCCCTGGAGCTGGAGTGGGAAGATACAGGAGGCAGAAATTTCACTTTAAGCTATTTTGCAATGTTGAACAGCGTGACTGAAATGCAGCTGCATGAAAGGGAAGAGTAAGGAATGGAAAGAATAAGATGGAAGTTATTTGCCTTGAAATGTAGCTGGAGATGCTGCTGCAGAGAGTGGATCTGATCTAGATAAACCTTCCCCAAAAGGGTTGTCCAGCCTTGGCACAGGGCTGTTAAATCCCTGGAGGGATTTAACAGTCCTGTGGATGTGGCACTGGGGGACATGGGTGAGTGGTGGCCTTGGCAGTGCTGGGGAATGGTTGGACTTGATGGTCCTGGAGGGCTTTTCCAGCCTTAGTGGTTCTGTGGTTCTGTGAGTGTTCAGAGCATTAACTTGGAGCTGAAGACTCTTGTTCATGATGCTGCAGGATCTTCTCACCCAGTTCCCAGTGGAGTTCAAGCACATTCAGCCACGTTCCTGCTGCACATTTTTATCAGAGTGCTCAGGGTGGGGCGTGAGAAACGAATGGAGGTCTCCAGCTTTCCCGTGCAGCCTCCCTGCTCCTGTCTGCAGCCAGGCTGTGGAGAGCAGAGGGTGGATGAGCCACGTGCCTGCAGAGCAAGGTGTGTGTTGTCCCTCTTGCCCCTGTGCCCCTCTCCCCTGGCATCCCATGCTCCATATTAATTCCTGGGTGCCTTCAGCCCAGGGAGCATGATCTTGTCTTCACCTGTGTGTGCCTGGGAGGGTGGGAATCCCGGCTGTGCCTGGGGCTCTGGGCTCCCAGATTGACCCAAGTGGCCCTGGTTTAGATGTGCACTAACGGGGATTTAGGCTCCCAACGCCCCTGACTGCTCCTGAGCTCTTTGGGCAGCCTCTGATGGAGCATCCCCAGCCAAGGAATCCCTGTGAAAAGTGGGAAAAGGCTCTGGGAGAGGATGAGGGGGCTCGTCTCCAAGGCACAGTAGGTTTGTTCAGTCTTAGCTGTTACATTTGCACAGGGACAAATATAACTCAGGTCCATATCTGGGCAGTCTCAGGGAGTTCCTGACAGGTGACCCCAGGGGACAGTTGCCTTCTCTCAGTGCTTATTTCTGACATTGTAATCCAAATCGACGTTCAGTGCTTGAGTACACAATAAGTTCATTACAGCTGAGCCCTCCAGCCCCGGGATTTCCTGTTGGTAAGTCTCGGAAAAAATCAGGATTCCCAGTGGTATCGGGCTGAAAACGTTTGCAGATAAAATCCAAGTCAGTGAGTTGTGCCAGAATGTTTTTGGAGCCGAAGTGGGGCTGTGTTTTCGGTGCAGTGGTGCCTTGTCCTTTCCTGCTGCCCGGGGTGGGAGGTGGAGGCCCCTGCCCCGCACAGCTCCCAAACAGGGTCTTGGTGCTGCTCCCAAGGGGAGCTCATTAAGCAGCAGTGGATGGATCCACAGTCCCATGGCCAGGCACATTCCTTGAGCGTGTTTTTGGAACCTCAACTGTTCCCTCTCGTCCCACTTCCCAAAGAGCACGAGAAAAATCCGGGCATCATCTCAGCAAATCCCCCCGAGGAGGCCCTGCCGAGCTCCCCTGGCAGACGAGGCTCCAGCTGTCCCAGCTGCCTCCAGCACTGGGATGTGTCTCCCCATCCTTCCATGGCCACAGCAGGGCTGCAGCCCGCTGGGATTGCTGCTGGGGCTGGTTAACAGGCTGCTGTGATGAGGTGTGGGTTTGGCCTGGCACTGCCCCGTGCCCGTCTGGCACAGGGTCAGCACCTCTCCTGCTCCCACCTCCTCCCCCCAGGGAGCTGGGACCTCACAGAAACAGACACTGCTCCCCCCAGCCCGTGGGTCTCAGCTGGGATTTGCAAACCACCAGTGGAATTCGAAGCTGGTTTTCTAACAGGGTGGAGGGAAAACGCTGCTGCCTCCCGAGGGGGGAGTGTGGAGTGGCCCGGTGTGGGTCTGAGGGTGGGAGAGGAGCTCGGAGGCTCCCCAGCAAAAGTGGTGCAAGAGCCAGAGGTGCTGCTGTTACAGAAGAGGCTCAGAGCATTAACAAGATGCAAAGAAGAGAACAGGAAGGTCTCATTTCTGCACACCCACCGCCCTGTGAGGAGAAGAAATGCATGAACACACAGCACACACAGCAAATGGGCACTCAGGGTATTATTTTAGGGAAAAGGTTCCTGTTCTTTCCTCCCACAGCAGTTTTTAAATTTTACACATCTTAAACCCAATTAATTTGTTAGTCACTGGGAGTGCAGCATCCTGTATGGCTCCTGTGAGGGGAACACGGGATAAAAGCAGGATTATCACTTGCAGGAGCAGCACAACAGCACCAGGACTAACCTGGGAACCTTCCCTTCTCTAGTTTGGGACCTTGTGAGGAGGATCAGCCACGAGCTCTGCAGAGAAAGCTGTGACCTGGGAACAATTCCCTGCTCTGTGCTGCTGCCCTCGGTAGCTTTCTGTTGTGACAAATGGCACGGAGTTCCTTTCCCTGCAGGCTCGTGTCTGTGTGGCAGCTGTGCCTGGGAGCAGCCTCGTTCCTCCAGGGGCTCACCTAGGAGGGGATGGGGCTCTTCCCGGTGGCCAAATCTTGGCTTCCCCAAGGATTTGGGGAGCAGAGGCTGCTGCGGGGGTTGGCAAGGAATGGATCCACAGGTGAGAGAGTCCTGCAAAGTTTGCCCTTTAAAAATGCCCCAAAGGAAGGAACCTGCTCGACCTGAAGGCAGAGACCTTCCCTGCCCAGACTGTTTCTGATGACTCAGAACAGATCTAGGTCTTAAAATGTCACATTTCTAGGACTCCTGCATTCCCAAATAGTTCCTTCTCCCCGCCCCTGTGTCCTTCCTTCTTTCCTCTGCAGCCATGTGGGAGAAAGAGGCTGCCCTGCCGGGAAGGGAGCCCTGCACTGCAGGTCCCCAGGGCTCCCTGTGACGTCCTGCAGCCTTTGCTGGAGCAGGGATGGACCAGAGCCCCGTGTCCTCATCCCAGCTGGGACTAGGGAGGATCCCCCTGGGTGGCACAAGGAGCTGCTGCTCCTCTCTGAGGAGGGGGTGAGCTGAGCTGGGGTACCTGCTGTGCCAAAGGGGGGCAATGATCCAGGTGCTGGGTCCCCCCTTCCTTGCTCCTCTCAGCCCAGGTGGAAAGCCAGCTCTGGAGGTTGGCTCCAGCCTTCCAGGGGTCCTGGGGAGCTGGAGCATCCCTCCCACAAACCCAGCACGTGTCCCTCCCTGTGGCTGCAGGGGGAAAACAAGGGTAAGTGTCCCCCCCGTGATGTTCCCTTGCAAATGCTCCGAGCCCTCTGCAGGGAGAACTCTCTCCAGCAGGATCAGCCGGGTGTGCACCATACCCTGACACCTCCACCCTTCTGAGGGCCACCCTCCAGGCACCCTTGGGAGTCCAGGACCTGCTTTTCACCTGAGGGTGTGGTTTGTGCACTCAGCCACGGCTCAGCCCCTGGGGAAGCCAGAGCCAAGGGCTGGCCGGTGTCACACTGCTCAGGTGACACACTCCTCCCCACAGGCTGTGGGGAGGGGGAAGGCTTGGAAACAGGACTTTGGTTCCATTCCATAGTGTTTCCAGCGGGTCTCAGTTTATAAATAGTTCGGGTCAGCCACGTGCCTCCTTCTTTGACACTTCTTTGAGGCTGAGGACTCCCTGGGGTTTATACTTAGAAACTTTCCTGTCCTGGCTGCCCCCGTGTCCCTCCCTGCCAGGAAAGTCCAGCACAGGAGTCAGAAAGGTGCCTGTGTGGATGAACCAGGAGCCAGCACTGAGCTGTGCCCAGGGCAGGGCCCAGGTGGGACCAGGAGCCAGGAAACAAAGCCCAAGTCCTGAGTGCTGAGCTGCCCTCGGGGCTGGTTCCCAGATGAGGGAGGGAATGGGAGAGGGGTTCTCCCCCGGCCCTGGTAGGGGGGAAGCAAGCTGGGAAGTCAGGTAGGAGTGGTGCTTGTGAAGGGTAGTTTAACATCTGGGACTTACTGGCTGCAAAGTCACCACAGCATGAGAGGGATCTTCCTTTGCTGCGGTGGTTTTTGCCTCCTGGGCAGACCCCCTGCACCACCCCCTCCAGGGGTGGGGAGCGGGTGGGGATTTGCTCCGGGAGCTCTTCTGGCAGCGTTTGGGGTGTTGAGCTGCTGATGCACCTTCTGCCACGGGCTGAGTGAAGTGAGCATCTCCTGAGGGAAGGGGGGGCAGAAAAGCTGAAGGGAAAGAGCAGAGGTGTTTGCACTGCAGTTTAACTGAGCTCCAGTCAGGGTCAGGGGAAAGGAGTGAGCATGGAATGAGATGAGCTTTAAGGTCCCTTCCATCCCAAACCAGTCTGTGGTGCTAGGATGTCTTACCTCAAGTGGAGAGGTTACACCCAGCTTTGTTTGTTGGAGACTTTGGCACAGGTGACCAGAGGAACAGTGACCTCTGCCCCAAAGAGCTCCAAGTCTGGATGTGAAAGAAGGTGTAGGTGAGTGAGGAAATGGTGGCACAGCAAGTTAGTGAGGAGGAAGGTGCTCTCTGCACTTCAGTTCCTTTATGAAATCCTTCTCAAGCATCTTGAGGAATGAGAGTTTCTGCAGCCCTGGCTCTGTGTTTGGGGGTTGCCCTTGAATTCAGGCACTGGAACAGCCCTGGGACTGTTCTGTTTTCTGTTTAACTCTCAGGGATCCTCGTGTCTCCTGGAATATCAATCTGTCAGGCTGCAGAGATCATCAGACCATTCAAATCACTCTTGGAGCACCTGCAGCCTCAGCTCTTTATTATTCCAGGTGTGCACGTGCACACAGGAAGAATTTAGGAATTACAGGGGATAACATCACTGGACAACCCGGGAAGGGTGGAACAAGCTGGTGGAACAGCAGATTTGCCCACAGAGCACGTGGTTTGGCTGTCCCTGCCCTCCCAGCCCGGGCTGGCAGTGTGGGGTGACTGCCACCCTTGGCTGGGGGGGCACAGGTTGCCCTCTCTGAAGGAAAGCAGGGAGAGCTGCAGCTCCCAGTCCGGGTGGGAACAAGGCTCAGCTGAGCTTGCAGGATAAAGGTGGGGCTGAGCACCCCGACCTGAGGGTGGAGGGGGTCCTGCTGTGGGCAGGGGCTGGGGCACAGCCTGCAGGGTCACTTATGGGTGACTCTGGTTCTCACCACAGGGATGAGCCACAAGAAACGGGGATGGGGGCTGAAGCTGAGGATGCAGCTCTGCAGGAGGGAAGGACAAGGCTCTGTCCTTGTCCCCTGGTGTGGATGGCTGAGCACCACAGACCCTTCCTGCCACAGGGCAGGGCTGCCCTTCCTCAGCAGGTGTTTGAAGGCTGCCCTGAATAAAACAGAGGAACTGCACAGCCAGGGAGAACAGGCCTTTCCCCAGCCCCACATCCCAGAGCTGTTCCCCAGAGCCCCATGGCAGAGGTGTGGGAGCACGGAGGGTCCCAGGGCTGTGGGTGCCTGCTGGGGCAGGGGGTGCTGTGTCCACACACGTGCAGCTGGGTTGCTGCTGACCTTTGGGGGAGGCCAGGATGTTGTTCCCCAGCCTTCCCTGCCCTGCTGAGATGTGGTGAGGGCTCTGCTGGAGACGCTGTGCTGCTGAAGTGCCCGGGTTCCCTTCCCAGGCCAGTCCAAATAAAGAGCTTGGATTCCTTCCTGTGCTGGCTGCTGGCTCTGACACCTCTCTGGGGACGAGGCTGGAAGGGCCAAGGAGCCACTGCCCACTGGTGACGGGCCCAGAGAGCCCCCCCGGGCTGCAGGAGTGAAAAATGACAGTCATTTCCTGCCCACACCAACCAGGCAGGAACGTTCCCCCGTGAAGTTTTATGAGGCTGCAGGGCCTAGAAAGGACTAATCAGCAGAGAGGGAAAAACTGATTGAGAGGAAATTAATGTTGTGGAACTTTGTGGAAATTTAGAAAAGTCCTCTGAAGACCAGGGGTGTGATTGTGACCTGACCCAGAGAGGTGGCAAAACCCCCCTGAATGGAGTTTGCAGAGCCCCTCATGGAGGCTCTGAGAGGCTGAGAGTGGGCAGGGACTGATGCAAAACGAAGCAGAGGGATGTCTGGACACCGGAGTTCCCCTGCCCTGATGGCAGAAGGAGTCTGTCATAGATATCATGAGCTTTGTGGGGTCTCACAGCGCCTTCAGGGGCATCCCAAGCACCTCCATCCCTGTGCTGCATCCCAGGGAATGGCCCAGGGAGGGGTGTCTCACCCAGCCCCAGGGCACAGGCACTCACAGGCACACCTTCTCAGCTGCCCTGCCATCCCACTGCAGGTTTTCTGCATGAACTCATCACCAACCTTGTTAAATTGTGGGGTTTTTCACTGATAACATCCCTACACCAGGACCACCTTTCCCCTCAGGGTCTCCAAGTGCAGGGTTTATCATCTCTGCCCTAGAGATGGGGTTGGTCTGGTGTAATGGGCTTTCTTACACCTGGACTAGTTGCTTGAGGCTCTCTCTGTTGTTGCTGGAGAGGAACAGATGCTTCTCCTCATTACACCCTAATAGAGATGATTCAAATAGGTCAGATGACCAAATCCAACACATTTATGCAGTGTTTGTGATGGGCACCTCCAGGGAGAGGAGGGGGCAGCAGAGACAGCCCTGTGTCCATAAGAGTATTTTTTTTCTCCTTAACTCCACATGCAAGATATTTATATCTAAATACTCACAGGCTCTTTCCTGTACTACTATGTGATGATGGATGGATAGATAACCTTTCTCCATAAAAATACACATAGTTAAGGGTAAATTTTTCATTGTCATCTCCAGCTCGTGTTTAACAATTTATTTTCCTCAGGTTTTTTTTTTTTTTTTTCTCTTGGAATATTGTTGTGGGTGGAGAGACCTGACCTGTGTCTAACATAATATTCTTGGATGGGTTTTTTGAGTAATGGCACTGTTTTTGTACAACCTCCAGCAAGAACAATTTGCAAAGTGTTGCAAACTTTTCCAAATGACCTGACAACAGCTCTCCAACCAAAGTGGTTTTACAGGGATCTGTTCCAGCACCGCAGGGCTTGGAAAGAGGGAGGAAAAGGGGGAAAAAAAAAACCAAAAAGGCATTGGAGGCCTGTGCAAGCTGCCCTTCACTGCAGGTTTGTAATGCTGGGAAAGGGGCTCAGGGTCTGGTGCTGCAGCCCCCAGGGACGTGTCCTTCCCTCGGGGCGTGAGCAGCTCCAAGGGCTGGATGCTTTTGGAACAGCCCAAACCTGGAGTTACAGGGTCACCTTTATGATTCTCTCAGGGGGTTTATCTTCACCCGTGGCCATCTACTACGCATGGAGGCAGCAGGCTTGTGCCCAGAGACCTCACAGGTGAGAAGATGGTTGTGACTGTGGGTGCTGCTGCCTCCCTCGTGGGCACACCAGCCAGCCCTGCACCAGGAATCCGCTCTGGTCTGTCTTCTTCAGACCTGCTCATGGTAAAATACAGGTCCAGTCACCCCGAAATTAGGGATAAACCACCCCTGGGTGAGCCCTCAGTGCAAGCTGCTGCTGTAAGAACCAAGGTCTCTGTGATGGAGCCTGGGCTGGGCTGGTGCCTCCAGGAGCTCCCGGGTGGGTCTGGATAAGAGTTTTGGAAATTATTTTGGGGTTTGGGTCCCCCCAGGGGCTGAAAGGAGAAGGTGGATGCTCAGAACCAGGCTGGAATTCCCTGCAAGCCAACCGTGTGCCAGGATTTATGTGCCAGTCCCATGGCAGGAAGGGCTGACATGGGACCCCTGTGCCCTCACACCAACAGCATCAGGAGCAATGGGAAACGGTGTCAGGGTCAGAGGGGTGAGCCCCTGCTCTCGTATTTGATGGTTATCAAAGCATTCCCGAGGGGCTTGGCTGTGTGGGTGGGATGAGGAGGCTGTGGGGGAGAGGAGGAGCAGGTTCATGGTGAGCTGGGGTGGAGGAACCTCCAGCAGCAGCGTGGTGGGGGCCAGAGGGGCAGGAGCACCCATCCAGCCCCCTGGGAATGCCAGAGGGATGGGCTGGCTGTCTGTAACAGAGCAGGGCCTAAGAACATCCACTGGGATGGCCTGAGAACATCCACTGGGATGGCCTGAGAACATCCACTGGGATGGCCTGAGAACAGTGGCTGGGCTGGGCTGGGTGCTGTCCGACCCCCCTCCCGTGTGTGCCACAGCCCCTGAGCCCTGAGGGAGCTCAGGAGCTTCCCCCTGGTGCCAGTGGATGCTGTGGGTCCCTCAGACCACCAGGATCTGGTCGCCTCTCCCACCTCACCCATCCCAGGGGGCCTCTCTTCAGTGTGATGAGTGTGGGGTTCTCAGCCAGGCTCTGTGCCCAGGGGGAAGGTGTGTGGCTCCACCCAGGGAGACTAAAAACTGGGGATACAGGTGAGACATCCAGCTTACCTGGACCCCCAAAGATGTGAGACCAACCCCCCCCCGGCTCCCCACTGAACAAAAGCGTGGGCAGCTGATCTCCTGACTGCCCTCCCCTGGGGTCAGCCCTTCCTCCTCTGTGCTAACAGGCTCCTCTGGAAGCAGTAAAGTCGGTTTGAGCCATTATTAAAATAATAGGGAGACCCCCGAGGATCTTTAACCGGGAGATCTTTAATAATTCCTGCCTCCAAGGCTCTTGCTACTCGGGTTGAACCAGGGTTTCTCATGCTGTCGAGTCCTGGAGCACAGCTCAGCTCCATCCCCACGGGGCCACCAGTGCCATGTGACTTAATTGTCCTTGATATTTTTCTAGTCACGTCGAGGGCTTCTTTGGAAATGTTATATAGCTGAGAAAGAGTTTATTATTTGCTGTCAGGGGGCAAATAACACCAGGGCATCTCCGAAGACATCTATAACGTATCTGTGTAATGTGAAGGTTAAAATAAATCAGTAAAAAGAGCCACTCTCCTGAGGGCAATATACTGTAAAATATTTCATCAGAAGGCCTGGATATTATTGCACTTGTAATTAATCTTCCTGGTAATAGCAGGGCTTGTTTTCTCCTGCCACGTTATCTCTCCCAGCGTTTTCAGCAGCCGCTAGATGTCGGGGGAAACTCTTTCGGCGTCGTTAGGGAGGAAATTCCTCCCCGAGTCGGGAGCTGCCGGGTTTCTCTGCTCGTTTGGGGTCCAGGGAAATGCCTGGTGCGGTTGGGAAGCGGGGATGCCTCGGCAGCTCAGCTGTCCCCCCTTGGTTTGCAGCCCTGGATCCCTCCGTCTGCCATCACCCCCAGCGATCCCCACAGCACTGCCCGCCTCGCCCCCGCTGCCCGAAATCAGGTTTTATCATTACCACGCCCGATTTTACCTGGGCTTAGGTGTTTGTGACCCTTCTGTTCTCAGCCCAGCACGTTGCCAGAGTGCTGTGACTCGATTTCTGTGAGCAGAGGAGCGGAGGGGACAAACCTCGTGCAACAGCGTGAGGAGCCCGCGGCACAGAACGGGCTCTGGGAGTCCTTGCCTGGGGAAAGGTGAGGGGAGAAGACGCTTTGTGGGTGGTTCTTGCATGCAAAGAGCTGCCTCGGTGCAGATGTTCCCCTCTATCACACACACCATCAGCACGAGCCTCCTCCCCGGGAGGGGTCAGGCTCCTTCCCCCGAGGAATCCAGCAGGAAGGTGCCAGAGATCCACATGTCACTCCCTGTCTCCCACAGTCGTTGCAACACTTTTTGTTTTTTTTTCATACGGGGGGCGAGGGGGGAACAAATGCAAACCTCGAGTCCCCCCCGACGGAAACGCTCTTGAAATGTTTCCTGGAGGGTTCTCCTCCTCCTCTTCCTGGCTCTTGAGCAAGAGCTGATTGCTGCAAACAGCTCTGCCCCCCCAGCAGTGACCTGCCAGAGAGGGCAGCGCCCTTGTCAGGGGTCACGTCTGGGAAGAGGGTGCTGGAAGGTAAAAGGTTAGTGCAGGAGGACAGAGGGGGGTGTCTGACACTTGGAGATGAGATACAGCTCCTGCCTGCCTGTCCCCTGGCAGCCCTCCCTGCCCTTGGCCTGCCTGTGCTCTCCAGCCCAGCCTGCTTCAGGCTGAAGGGGGGTTTGTTCCCTGTGCTGGAGAACAGGAGCTGGGGGGAATCTTCTCCCTGGCTCAGGGTGGATTTTGATTCGTAGGTTCTCTCCTAAGGTTCATGGCCTTTCCATGGGAGGCTGGGAATTGTAGAATCATGGAATCATTCAGGTTGGAAAAGCCCCCCAAGACCATCAAGTCCAACTGTTAACCCAGCACTGCCGAGCCCACCACTGCCCCCTGTCCCCACGTGGCACATCTACGTGGCTTTCAGAGCCCCTCCAGGGATGGGGACTCCCCCACTGCCCTGGGCAGCTGTGCCAGGGCTGGACAAGCCTTTTTGGGGAAGAAGTTTTTCCTTATTTCCAATCTAAACCTCCCCTGTGCAGCCTGAGGCCGTGTCTCCTTCAGAGTGCCCATGTTTGGATGGATGCAGGGTGTGACAGTCCTGCTGTGACCCAGAGTGTGGCACAGCTGTGTCCTTGATCAGACATGAGATGCCTTCCCCAGAGAATCAAAGACTTGTCCCATTCCTTGGATCTTCTGTGCTTTTCCTGGAAACCAAATGAAAATCCCAGTCCAGCAGAGGTTGTTGGGGCAAAATGAACTGAAGGGAGAGATAATCACCTGTTCTTTGCTGCAGAATTCCTTGTCCAGCTGGGAATCCTCCAAGATCCAGTTGGACATGATGAATAGTGGTAATTTCAGAGCTGGGCATGTTCTCAGAGTCTGCAGTTTTCCACATCTCCTGCATGATGGAGAGGGGGGAAAATGGAGGTTTCTAACGAGCTCCAGGTCAGCAGCCTGGGCTCTGTCGTGCAGCTCCCAGCTGGTGAGGTGTTTGCAGAGGAATGATGCAGCAAACACACCTCACCCTCCAGCTTCCCAAATGCTAATGGATACAGCCTTTGCTAGGGAAGTTGGGAAGCAGGTGTCTCCCTCATCCACACTGAGAGACTTCACACTTTCCCATAATCTTCCCTACAGAGCTGTTCTTCCCTCCGAGGAAATTCTCTTTGCGCCCTTTCCCCCGAGGGTTTTCTCTGCAGTTGTTTCCCTCCGGCAGAGGTGATGCACACCCGTGTGCCCCGCGGTGCAGCAGAGACACAGCCCACCCTGCCCCGGCCTCGCACAGGAATTCCCCCAGGGAGGTGGGTGTTGGATCCCACCGGGACCGGACCGCGTTCCTGCAGCTCCGTGCTGGAGCCAGGGGTGCGAGAATCAGTGTCGAAGTGCCCTCTCGTGGCAGAGGGAGCGGGAATCATCCCGTCAGCGTTTCGGGGAGCTGCACATTGTCACCGGAGCCCTGACTGGCGTTTGGTTCCTAGTCCAGAGGCAGCTGAAGAGGAGGGACAGTGTCACCTTGAGTTCTTCGTGTAGACCTGCTCCAGGTTCTTCTCCAAGGCACTCAGAGGGCAGTGGGGTTGTCTCCCTCACGAGGAACCTGCGGGTCCTTCCAGGCACCCTCTGAAGGTGCTGATCTCCATGGGAGCTCAGGATGCTACTGCAGGAGTTGTGATGGATAATAACACTGTGTTGGGGGGGCTGCTTTTCCAGGAAACGCCGTGATGGGAATTATAATCACCATTTAAAGGCATTTTTCCCCTTCCTCTGGTGGGTTATCAGATTACAGGAAACGAGAGCACTTTTGCTGCCTTATTATGAGAGATGGATGCTACTGTTTGGAGAGTTTGCCATCCATCTCCTTCCCTGACACCCTCACTCATCACTGCCCATTTGATGTGCAAAGGCTTCCCAAAGCTCCCTTCCTCTGCTCCTTCCTTGCTGGTGGATTTACCCCTGCTTTGCAAAGCCTCAGGATTTATTCTGCTGCTCCCCCCAGCCCTCCCCTCCCCGCACAGGCCCTCTTGCACAGAAAGATGGATCTCTATTTTCTTAAATGCTCGGGCAATTACGTTCATTCTGCAAGTGGTCCCGGAGGGGAGCTCTCCAGTCAGGCCTGTGTTCAGCTGCAAATCCTTTTGCAATATGGCAAGAGCCCGTAGCTGACCTCCCCTCAGCCTGCCCTGTGCAGCCTGTGGTCCCCGTCCCCCATGGCCACGCTTTGGGGGAGCTCAGCATCTCCCTGGGCCTCCTGGAGGGTGTCAGGGGGGTTTGTAGCTCTGTCCCTGTGCCTTCATCCCTGCCTTGGGTCAGTGCCCCCCTCACTGCAGCCCCAGGGGACACCACAGCCCCAGGGGACACCACAGCCCCAGGGGTCACAGCCCCTCGGGTCTGTGCCAGGCATCCAAGGGGGAGCAACAGGAGCACCTCAGATGAGCCCTGCTGTGCCCTCCATCCCCACCTCTCCAGGTCCTGACATCTGCCAGGCCAGTTCCTGTGCTCTGACTGAGCTGGGGGTGGGGATCAGCCACGCCAGTCTCAGGGACAGCCTGACAGAGAGGAGTTGCCTGGACTTCTCCCCTCATTCCCAGCCCCTCCCCTGCTCTGTGGTCCATCACCATACCAGCTCTGGGGTGGTTTCTGTGCCCCAGTGCTGCAGGACAGACGTACCCAGGGCCACTTGCCCTGAACAACCAGCACCAATTTCATTTCTCTAAAGCCTGATTTTGCTCTCAGCATGCAAAGGCTCTGGCTGAGACTCTGCAGTCCTTACAACTGATATCACCTGTACCACTTATTTTAGTTCACCCTGGTTACAGCTGCCCCTCCCAGCCTGTTCCTCCTTGCACCCCCTCAGTCCTCTCCCCCGTGATCACCTTCACAGGGATTTCTTTTTAAGTGCATTTTGAGTTGAGGTCATCTGGCTTGTTTTCTGCTTGGCTCCCTAAGAAAGCACAACTTCCACGCTCGTGTTCTGCACATGCCTGCGTCTGCCTCTTTATCTCTTCAAAAAAAAACCATTAAGGATGTCAGCCAGTTTAAACCAGAGGGAGGGGGGAACTTCTGATTTGTTTTACGGAAAAAAGCAAACGGGTGAGAGAGATCCTGCTAATGCTCAGGGGAAGAAAGGCCTGAGGGGTGAGCACGGCCCTTGCTAAACATCAGGAGAAGTGTTGGAGGACCAGTTGCACCCCCATGGGCACGACTTGCACCATTTACACAATTTGCTGCTCAAACATTACCTGTGGCCAATTAGCACTGGAGTAAACAGAGGATCCAGGCACTTCAAGGGTGAACAGTGAAACTGCCTCAGAGCATTTCCCATTAATGTTTGATGTCCAGTGGGAAGGCACTGGGCAGGTTTTTTAAATCATTATCATTATTATTCAGAGTCTGTCTGGCACAGCAGACCTGAAGGGGATCTCGTGTTCCCGGGGCTGCTCTGCACGTGTTCCAGGGCAGGCTCTGCCCAAGGGGAACCTCCAGCCCCCTTTGACTGCTCAGCTGGTGCTTCCCCACTGCCTCCTGGCACACCTTGCAGCTGAAGGAGAGCCTGGATCACCACCAGGGTGTTTTGCACCCCCAGGGTGTGGCACAGGGGGGGTTGTGTCTGGGCAGCCCCTTGTGCCCCGGGGCTGTCGTGCTAAAACAGAAGTATCTTCTCAGCTGGGTGAGGGTGTGGAAGGGACAGTCCAGGGGGAGCCTGTGACCCTCCCTGCCCGTGCTGGAAGCAGGAATACGGCCTGGTGTGTCCCTGTGCTCTGTGCAGAGGATGTGCTCCTCTCGCTCGCCCCGGCAAAGAGCATCCCATGCGTTTTCCTGCTGAATCCCTGAGCTATCCCAGCTGGTTCATGCTGACACCAGTTTAAGGGGGCATCACAGACAGTGCTTCCAGTGCCACTGCATTTTGTGGAGGTTTTCCCTGTGATCCATGCTGGGGGGGAGCAGTGGCTGCAGGCTCTGCCCATGGTTTGTGGGATCAGCCCCCTCCAGCCCCTGCCAGGATCCACGGGCTCTTTCCATCGCCTGTGCCGGTTAAGGAGCATTAACTAGGGCTGGGTTTCACCCTCAGCCATTGCAGATGGAGAAGGAAAAATGCTCCTCTGTTGGAAGGATGGAGATTTGTGGTCCAGAGCCTGTCAGCAAGCAGGGAGTTCAGAGCATGGACAGCAGCTGTGAGGCCATGGCAGGCACAGGTGAGGGATTCAGCTGCGTAAGAGGCCACTTTTCAGCTCAGTGGAAGGAATCATGAACATCTCTCCTGTCTCAGGGACAGTGAAATGCTGGCTACAGCAGTGAGACACCCAGCAAGGGAATGAGGTTTGTGCTGCTTTTTCCCCGGGGGAGGATTCCAGTGACCTGGCAATATACTGTGCATGAGGCTTTCAGCAAACCCTGATATCCCTCCCTACGAGCAAAACTGTACCAGCAAGATGGTTCAGCTCTGTCCACGTGTGCTCATTTCACGATTTCTGCTCTTTTTTGGTTTTTCAAACCGGTCCTGTCTCATCTCACCCCTCATTTTCTCCAGCTGTGTTGCAGGTACAGGCTCAGGGAAGACAGAGAAACAGGGCTTTTGGGGCGGGTGTGCAGACCTGGGGATGGATTGAATGCAGTGATCTGGGAGGTCTTTTCCAACCTTAATGATTCTATGAATCTATGACTGAAGAAACCGCTTCTTTTGTTTGACTGTTCACATGTTTGATACTTGCAGGTATTTGCTACAAAGAGTCAACATCCTACGAAAAAAAAAAAAAAGACTTGGCTTCTTTCCCCTTTTTCCCCTCCTGAGAGAAAGGATCCATTTTAATATCCCAGATCCTCTCAACAACATGGTGTGGGGATGTTTCCCTGGCGGATTCGAAAAGCAGAGAGAGGAGTTAAAAATATTGAAAACTGGGAGAGAGTAAGCCAAAAACCTTGGGATAAAGATATGGGGAATCCCCTGGGGTTTGAGAATTTCCCCTTGCAGACACACATGCCCCAAATGTTGCCTGTCCCTCCACGGAGCAGGCATGACTTGGACAGTGTGTCTGGGGCAGGACCAGGAAAGCTTGGCGTGCTCCGAGGGGAAAAACAGAGCAGGACACATGGATTTGCTCATCTACAAAGGCTTGGCTGGAAATGTAAGAGTTCAAATGAGCTCTCCAGCAGGAGGAACACGCCAGGCCATCACAACAAACAGCAGGAGACACAAGTGCAAACTCACTGTGGGGTTGTGAGCGGGGCTCCGGCAGAGAGCGGGGTCGGGAGCTGGGGCAGGAGGGGTCGGTTCTCCTGGGGAGGGAGGTGCTGGCAGGATGAGATTAAAATGGCCCTGACTCGTGAAGGGCAAGAGGAGATATGATAAATCCCACATGCCAGCCCAGGGGACGCTCAGGACCTGCTCAATCCATGTCAGTCAGCACTGGGGGCCCCGTGTCTCTGCAGGGATTGCTGTGCTTACAGCAGGCATGGAATGGTTGGGGTTGGAAAGGACCTTTAAAGGGCATCTCATCCACCCCCCTGCCGTGGGCAGAGACACCTTCCACCAGCCCAGGCTGCTCCAAACCCCGTCCAACCTAGCCTGGAACACTCCCAGGAATGGGGCAGCCACAGCTTCTCTGGGCAACCTGTGCCAGGGCCTCCCCACCCTCCTCGTGAAAACCTTCTTCCTTCTGGCTAAATGTGTATCCATGAGCAACAGTGACCCACCATCTGAAAGGATTTCAGTTTTCTGGTTTTCAGTTTTCAGTTTCCAGTGTCTGCTACCTACAAACAAGGATTTGACAGTGTTCAGGGTGTTCACAGCTCCTCCCATGTAGATCTGTAGGGTCTGGTAAGGACAGAATCCACACACCGGCCTTTCCTCAGTGGGCACATTCATCCATGTTCACGTCTCCCTCCTTTCTCCTCCCTCCTTCACAAAACATGCTGGGACTCAAGCATTTTGGAGAGTGCTGCCTTTCTGTCAAATTAGCCAGAAATTTGTGAGGGGGCTCAGAAGCTGCTGGAGGAGAAGCAGACAGTCCATCAGACAGATACACCCCCCTCCCACAGGCTTCAGGAGTGACTGTGCAAACTTCATCTCCTTAGGATGCAACAAATCACTCCCACCTTCGTCCAGCCCTGGCAGCAAAGAAAAATTGCAGCCCTCAGTATTTCTCAGCAGTGGGATTATGTACTCATATTTTTCCCTTTGTGATATCCTAATCCTGCAGAAGGAGTTGGAGCCCCAAACGTTGATTTTCTGGGATTCCTTTTGTGTTGCTTCAGGGTGGGGATTTCTGTGGCAGAAAGAGTTGTGTAAGTGACCCCAGATTGCAAACAGTGGATGAAAGGCAGTAAATAACAGGAACATCAAAGGATCAGTGGGGTGCTGGGACTGGGCACAGCAGAGAATCCTGGGAAAGGGTTGCAAAGGACATCTCCCTCTGAACTGGGGGTTAGAATCATAGAATCCCAGAAGGGCTTGGGTTGGAAGGAACCTCAAAGATCATCCAGTCCCACCCCCTGCCGTGAGCAGAGACACTTCCCACTAGCCCAGGTTGCTCCAACCTGGCCTTGGACACTTCCAGGGATCCAGGGGCAGCCACAGCTTCTCTGGGCAACC